>NC_088854.1:14017358-14251262 GCF_963853765.1 Magallana gigas
GGGTAGGGTGGGGCCACAATGGGAGATCGAAGTTTAACAGGAATATATAGAGTAAATCTATAAAAATCTTCTTCTCAGAAACTAATCGGCCAGGAAAGCTGACACTTGTGTGGAAGCATCCTCAGGTAGTGTAGATTCAAAGTTGTGAAAATAATAACCCCTGGGGGTAGGGTGGGGCCACAATGTGGGGTCGAAGTTTAACATATGATTATATAGAGTAAATCTTTAAAAATCTTCTCAGAAACTAATTAGCCAGGAAAGCTGAAACTTGTGTGGGAGCATCCTCAGGTAGTGTAGATTCAAATTTGTGAAAATCATAACCCTGGGGGTAGGTTTGGGCCACAATGGGAGGTCGATGTTTTACATAGGAATAAACAGAGTAAATCTTTAAAAATCTTCTTCTCAGAAACTAATCAGTCAGGAAAGCTGAAACTTGTGTGAAAGCATCCTCAGGTAGTGTAGATTCAAAGTTGTGAAAATCATGATCCCCAGGGGTAGGGTGGGGCCACAATGGGGGGTCAAAGTTAAACAAAGGAATATATAGGGTAAATCTTTAAAAATCTTATCAGAAACTAATCAGGCAGATGATTCTTTATAATTGCCCCAGGACAATTCTTTGGCCTCACGAGAAGGTTCAGAGGTTGATGTACGTTTATATCCCATATATAAACTATTGTAAAGGATCTTTTTGAGAACTGCAATACTCAACATATGATATGACTATAAAATCATCCTGTTAGAAAAGGGACTAATGATTATAAACATAAGAATATCCAGGGGAAAATGGATTTTATTTATACAGGATCTACATGTATTATTGTACATTGTCCAATAGTTTGTATTATGACTCCATTAAGCTGATTTTATCATACCTATTGTTCCTCAGGTGAGCGATGTGGCCCATGGGCCTCTTGTTTAACAGATGATATACGATATTGTGTCAAAACAGTATCCATGAATATCAAAAATCATAAAGTATGATTTTCATATAATATGATAAAGGTAGTCTCATAAAGGTGATGCCTCATAAAGGTGATGCCTCATAAAGGTGATGCTTCGTCTCAGTGAGCTTAGTAATCTGTGATTACCTAATGTTTTAATTTAAAAACAAATTGAATTTATTTGAGTTTTGAGTGTTTTAATTCACAGACTCCATTACTGCCATATGAGGCATCCTCACCCTCTTCAAATGCCATACCTATGAAAGAAATCCAAGCACCAGCTCGTCGAGAAAAACAATACGGTCATCTCGAGTCGGCAGCCAAGGCTCGAGATCAGAGAGCTCAAGATCCGTCCAGAATTCGTGGAGATAGTGTTAACTCACGTTACAGCTCCGACCCTGTCAAAGTTCTCCACACAGCTGGTCATGACACAAGATTTATTTTTACATGAAAGATCTTTACTAGTCCCTGGAATGTTAAATAAACAAGCATATGTAGTAATATGGCCAAATGAGTTTTATTTGTGTGTTATCTTTTCTGAAGATGAAACTGACACTGGTCATAACAGGCACGTAGCATCGTTTTTGAAAGTGGGGGGCCAGACCAATCCAAAAAATCTTGACAAGCAAAAAAAAAATTAAAAAGGAAATTTAAAAGTTTCCAAAAATCTTCAAAATCCTAATCCGTGGGGGGGGGGGGGGGGGGGGGGGTTAGACTCTAATCTATACTTCCAAATTTTTCCCTCCAAATCATGAAATTCCTAATCCGTGGGGGGGGGGGGGGAGTAACTTCAATTTCACTCCTCATTTCCTTATTTTCATATCATTTTTTTACTTACTTCCAAAAAAGTGGGGGGGCCAACTCCGTTATAATTCATTTTTTTATAGGTAAATTTTAAAAAATTGGTTGCTGCGAGAAAAAGTGGGGGGGCCAGGCCCCCCTGGCCCCCCCCTGATGCTACGTGCCTGCATAAAAGACCACGCAGAAATGGTTCTGCCGGAAAAGCCAACATCCCTAATCATTACACAAAGCACTCTCCCGGCTTCAACAAAATGCAGTTACCTCTGGATGAAGATGACTATCTTCAGCCAAAGTCTTCCAAACCTAGGGCATATGCAGATTTAATAGATGGACAAGGTAAGACTCTCTTGATTTACATACTGGTACATTGTATATATACGATCAGTAACTTGACTCAAAGAACCAGATCACATTAAGTTCACAAACACAAATAATCAGATTGAATGAAGCAACAAGCATCAAGTTTGGTCTGATGATTTGGCCTGGCAACTTGATGTGATCCAGCTCCTTGGGTTAAGTTACTGATATAATGATGAATTTATTGAATACCTTTTTATTATTGAACTGTACATCATTTACTTATTTCCAATGCTAACATATTGAACAAAAGCCATTTTGAAAGAACTTTTTTGCGCACTAAAAAACATTGTTTATTGTGTACTACTTCATCAGTTTCAGAGAGTGGTGATCTGGATTCGGAACACCACAATTTCGTGATCCAGATTATTACACTCTGTAATATCAACACTATCAATAAAGGAGATTCAATGGATACATGTATTTTTTTTAATGCAACATATTATGATAATATTAAATGATTGTTTAATTAGCCTGCAAATTTTATTAAGGGTTTAGCTACTACGTATTAATTTCACTATTTTTGAGTTGGCTCGCAAAGCGAACGAGTCCTTGTTATCATAGCTGTTTCTGCTAAAATTTTGCACTAAATTATTCATGCGCTAAAGAAAAAAAGTGGGTGCATTAACAGCTTTTGTTTAAGTAATTGCTTATTAGTCCCTTACTGGTTTTCACCGCAGGGGACTATAGCTTTCCGCTGCGTCCGTCAGTCCGTCCGTCTGTCTGTCCGTCCATCCGTCTTTCTGTCCGTCTGTCCGTCTGTCTGTCTACACTTTTTTTCTTTATGCGTTTGAAGAATAATGTGAAATTTGCTGAACAGCTTCAAAATGTCATACTACAGATCAAGTTTACACTTTTGTAGCGTCTGGTTGACATTTTTTCGAGAAAATAAATTTTTTGTATTCCAAGTTTTTAATGTTCGGGTTCGTTATCGGGTTCGGTGTGTATTGAATAAACGAGGAAAGTATGTAGTCAGTAATAATATCATGCCTTACTTGGACCATTCCTTTCATTGTTTCTAACAAACAAATAAGTTCTGTAAAATAATGTCAAGCATTGTGTTGTAAATTTGATCGACAGGGTTTTTTGTATTATTACAATCGGGTTCGTTATCGGGTTGGTCTGTTGATTCGGGGTACAGAAGGTCACATACCACTATTTTTACCCCGTGCTCATTGACCACGCAAGTAGTTCCATTCTAAAAGTGTATGTATTATTTCAAAAATTCCTAGGGGTACTAAATTGTCGAATTTGGTTCCTTTTATGGCATGGATGGAAAGAAGAAGGTTTGAAAAAAAATACAGACAGGAAAAAATTTAGAAAAATTATCTTTACAGGCGCAATAGAAAGGGTGTAAAGAGGCCAATGTTTACACAAATTCCAAAGTGGAAGTGAATTTTTCATGGTAGGGGTTATTTTAGGGGCCATATCTCAGTCCCCTCTCGATTGATTTTCCTGTAGTTTGGATATGTTGTTGGACTAGTGTCATTCTATAGGTATGCTGTATTTGAACTCATTTGAGCCGGTGGAATTTTTTATATGATTTATTTTTGTATAAAGGAATAAGAGGGAAAAATAATTGTGTTCAGAAGACGAAATGATATTCTGCATAACAGTGCATTGGTGGCAGGGGATAGTTTCGTACTAAAGACCCGGTCAAATTTCTTTAAAATTAGTGATAGGTGCTGTTTGATGAGATATTTTATGAATAAAAATGAATGAAGTAATTATCAGATACATTTCCTGTATAGCAGAGTGCTTGCTGAGAAAAATGATGTGCAATATGTAGGTGTCACTATGATGCTTAGGATAGACATAGATGCAAATGCGAAACTAATACATGCTGTGAGATGCTGAGGAAATTCCGCTGGTAAGCAGTAGGGTTTAGGAGAAGGTCTGTATCTCAGAACGAAGGTGATTGACCCCAGATCAATTGGTGAAAGGACTATATATGGTATGGACCTAAAATGGCCCCCTAAAAGGAATGTCATTATTTTACTGTAATTCTTTGTTTTCTTTGTACAGATATATATGTGATGTTTAAACTTAATGTTCATTTTGATTCAAGTGCCCACAATTTAGAAATACGGCATTGTAAAGACAACCTTTTCCCGCCATTTTTGCATTTTAGCATAAAAAGCTTGTTTTTAAGCAGTTTTTCTTTCAGGAAACATAGAGCGCATGCTTGAACCAACAAAATATTTTAATCATAGATGTGTCTAGCCAAGTCTAATAAGTGACAAAAAATTTGTCCTGGTTCAAGCATGCGCTCTATATTTCCAATTCGTAAAATGATAAGAAAAATGTCAATTTTCGACTAATTTTGATTGAATTATAGAAAAAGCGTCACTTCTGACGTCATATACTGCAAGTGAGTGCAAATAAATCAAACAAATATGTGAAAAATATATTTTACATCAACTCTTCTGTATTATAACATAACATTTTATTGTACCCGAAACACTTTAAAAAATGGTGAATTATGGGGGCCAAATTCAACTCTTATCATATATAGTTCTTTCATCAGGGCATACAATTATCTACTAAATGCTTTGTAATTTATCTCCCTCGCTCGGGACTGGGAGGGGCTGTAGGGGTGCGGATGAGGCCCAAATTTTGAAAAATCAAGCCAAAATCTTGCAGGGTCCCCAGTGTGTTTTTAGTGCATCTGCACTGCAATATGTAGATTACATGCTCTGGATGGGTCTATTATTTAAGCTAGGGGTATATGAAGTGTAATTAACCAGCCCTCATGAAACTGTCCCCCCTTATTTATTTACATTGACCTCAAGTATATGTCTACCCCCTCGGTACATGTTAGGCACTCAAAAAAACTGTCCCCTGCCACCATTGTTTTCCCAAATTTCTACAAGCCGGTAGGGGACGTGTATTGCTTATGCAATACTCTCAGAATGCTTGTTTGAAATGGTTAGCAATCTCATTGCGTGGACCCTGAGGTACACGCAGAAAATATATAAGCGAGGTTAAACCGGATGCTATGGGGGAAAATTCAGCCTGTGCATGAGCTAGCCTGGTTCCTGTGCGTAATGGGTAGCTCAGGGAACCAGGCTAGCACAAGTTTATCTGAATCGGGATCGGGATTCCGTGCCATATGACACATATAAGGTCACATACCACTATTTTTACCCCGTGCTCATTGACTACGCAAGTAGTTCCATTCTAAAAGTGTATGTATTATTTCAAAAATTCCTAGGGGTACTAAATTGTCGAATTTGGTTCCTTTTATGGCATGGATGGAAAGAAGAAGGTTTGAAAAAAAATACAGACAGGAAAAAATTTAGAAAAATTATCTTTACAGGCGCAATAGAAAGGGTGTAAAGAGGCCAATGTTTACACAAATTCCAAAGTGGAAGTGAATTTTTCATGGTAGGGGTTATTTTAGGGGCCATATCTCAGTCCCCTCTCGATTGATTTTCCTGTAGTTTGGATATGTTGTTGGACTAGTGTCATTCTATAGGTATGCTGTATTTGAACTCATTTGAGCCGGTGGAATTTTTTATATGATTTATTTTTGTATAAAGGAATAAGAGGGAAAAATAATTGTGTTCAGAAGACGAAATGATATTCTGCATAACAGTGCATTGGTGGCAGGGGATAGTTTCGTACTAAAGACCCGGTCAAATTTCTTTAAAATTAGTGATAGGTGCTGTTTGATGAGATATTTTATGAATAAAAATGAATGAAGTAATTATCAGATACATTTCCTGTATAGCAGAGTGCTTGCTGAGAAAAATGATGTGCAATATGTAGGTGTCACTATGATGCTTAGGATAGACATAGATGCAAATGCGAAACTAATACATGCTGTGAGATGCTGAGGAAATTCCGCTGGTAAGCAGTAGGGTTTAGGAGAAGGTCTGTATCTCAGAACGAAGGTGATTGACCCCAGATCAATTGGTGAAAGGACTATATATGGTATGGACCTAAAATGGCCCCCTAAAAGGAATGTCATTATTTTACTGTAATTCTTTGTTTTCTTTGTACAGATATATATGTGATGTTTAAACTTAATGTTCATTTTGATTCAAGTGCCCACAATTTAGAAATACGGCATTGTAAAGACAACCTTTTCCCGCCATTTTTGCATTTTAGCATAAAAAGCTTGTTTTTAAGCAGTTTTTCTTTCAGGAAACATAGAGCGCATGCTTGAACCAACAAAATATTTTAATCATAGATGTGTCTAGCCAAGTCTAATAAGTGACAAAAAATTTGTCCTGGTTCAAGCATGCGCTCTATATTTCCAATTCGTAAAATGATAAGAAAAATGTCAATTTTCGACTAATTTTGATTGAATTATAGAAAAAGCGTCACTTCTGACGTCATATACTGCAAGTGAGTGCAAATAAATCAAACAAATATGTGAAAAATATATTTTACATCAACTCTTCTGTATTATAACATAACATTTTATTGTACCCGAAACACTTTAAAAAATGGTGAATTATGGGGGCCAAATTCAACTCTTATCATATATAGTTCTTTCATCAGGGCATACAATTATCTACTAAATGCTTTGTAATTTATCTCCCTCGCTCGGGACTGGGAGGGGCTGTAGGGGTGCGGATGAGGCCCAAATTTTGAAAAATCAAGCCAAAATCTTGCAGGGTCCCCAGTGTGTTTTTAGTGCATCTGCACTGCAATATGTAGATTACATGCTCTGGATGGGTCTATTATTTAAGCTAGGGGTATATGAAGTGTAATTAACCAGCCCTCATGAAACTGTCCCCCCTTATTTATTTACATTGACCTCAAGTATATGTCTACCCCCTCGGTACATGTTAGGCACTCAAAAAAACTGTCCCCTGCCACCATTGTTTTCCCAAATTTCTACAAGCCGGTAGGGGACGTGTATTGCTTATGCAATACTCTCAGAATGCTTGTTTGAAATGGTTAGCAATCTCATTGCGTGGACCCTGAGGTACACGCAGAAAATATATAAGCGAGGTTAAACCGGATGCTATGGGGGAAAATTCAGCCTGTGCATGAGCTAGCCTGGTTCCTGTGCGTAATGGGTAGCTCAGGGAACCAGGCTAGCACAAGTTTATCTGAATCGGGATCGGGATTCCGTGCCATATGACACATATAAGGTCACATACCACTATTTTTACCCCGTGCTCATTGACTACGCAAGTAGTTCCATTCTAAAAGTGTATGTATTATTTCAAAAATTCCTAGGGGTACTAAATTGTCGAATTTGGTTCCTTTTATGGCATGGATGGAAAGAAGAAGGTTTGAAAAAAAATACAGACAGGAAAAAATTTAGAAAAATTATCTTTACAGGCGCAATAGAAAGGGTGTAAAGAGGCCAATGTTTACACAAATTCCAAAGTGGAAGTGAATTTTTCATGGTAGGGGTTATTTTAGGGGCCATATCTCAGTCCCCTCTCGATTGATTTTCCTGTAGTTTGGATATGTTGTTGGACTAGTGTCATTCTATAGGTATGCTGTATTTGAACTCATTTGAGCCGGTGGAATTTTTTATATGATTTATTTTTGTATAAAGGAATAAGAGGGAAAAATAATTGTGTTCAGAAGACGAAATGATATTCTGCATAACAGTGCATTGGTGGCAGGGGATAGTTTCGTACTAAAGACCCGGTCAAATTTCTTTAAAATTAGTGATAGGTGCTGTTTGATGAGATATTTTATGAATAAAAATGAATGAAGTAATTATCAGATACATTTCCTGTATAGCAGAGTGCTTGCTGAGAAAAATGATGTGCAATATGTAGGTGTCACTATGATGCTTAGGATAGACATAGATGCAAATGCGAAACTAATACATGCTGTGAGATGCTGAGGAAATTCCGCTGGTAAGCAGTAGGGTTTAGGAGAAGGTCTGTATCTCAGAACGAAGGTGATTGACCCCAGATCAATTGGTGAAAGGACTATATATGGTATGGACCTAAAATGGCCCCCTAAAAGGAATGTCATTATTTTACTGTAATTCTTTGTTTTCTTTGTACAGATATATATGTGATGTTTAAACTTAATGTTCATTTTGATTCAAGTGCCCACAATTTAGAAATACGGCATTGTAAAGACAACCTTTTCCCGCCATTTTTGCATTTTAGCATAAAAAGCTTGTTTTTAAGCAGTTTTTCTTTCAGGAAACATAGAGCGCATGCTTGAACCAACAAAATATTTTAATCATAGATGTGTCTAGCCAAGTCTAATAAGTGACAAAAAATTTGTCCTGGTTCAAGCATGCGCTCTATATTTCCAATTCGTAAAATGATAAGAAAAATGTCAATTTTCGACTAATTTTGATTGAATTATAGAAAAAGCGTCACTTCTGACGTCATATACTGCAAGTGAGTGCAAATAAATCAAACAAATATGTGAAAAATATATTTTACATCAACTCTTCTGTATTATAACATAACATTTTATTGTACCCGAAACACTTTAAAAAATGGTGAATTATGGGGGCCAAATTCAACTCTTATCATATATAGTTCTTTCATCAGGGCATACAATTATCTACTAAATGCTTTGTAATTTATCTCCCTCGCTCGGGACTGGGAGGGGCTGTAGGGGTGCGGATGAGGCCCAAATTTTGAAAAATCAAGCCAAAATCTTGCAGGGTCCCCAGTGTGTTTTTAGTGCATCTGCACTGCAATATGTAGATTACATGCTCTGGATGGGTCTATTATTTAAGCTAGGGGTATATGAAGTGTAATTAACCAGCCCTCATGAAACTGTCCCCCCTTATTTATTTACATTGACCTCAAGTATATGTCTACCCCCTCGGTACATGTTAGGCACTCAAAAAAACTGTCCCCTGCCACCATTGTTTTCCCAAATTTCTACAAGCCGGTAGGGGACGTGTATTGCTTATGCAATACTCTCAGAATGCTTGTTTGAAATGGTTAGCAATCTCATTGCGTGGACCCTGAGGTACACGCAGAAAATATATAAGCGAGGTTAAACCGGATGCTATGGGGGAAAATTCAGCCTGTGCATGAGCTAGCCTGGTTCCTGTGCGTAATGGGTAGCTCAGGGAACCAGGCTAGCACAAGTTTATCTGAATCGGGATCGGGATTCCGTGCCATATGACACATATAAGGTCACATACCACTATTTTTACCCCGTGCTCATTGACTACGCAAGTAGTTCCATTCTAAAAGTGTATGTATTATTTCAAAAATTCCTAGGGGTACTAAATTGTCGAATTTGGTTCCTTTTATGGCATGGATGGAAAGAAGAAGGTTTGAAAAAAAATACAGACAGGAAAAAATTTAGAAAAATTATCTTTACAGGCGCAATAGAAAGGGTGTAAAGAGGCCAATGTTTACACAAATTCCAAAGTGGAAGTGAATTTTTCATGGTAGGGGTTATTTTAGGGGCCATATCTCAGTCCCCTCTCGATTGATTTTCCTGTAGTTTGGATATGTTGTTGGACTAGTGTCATTCTATAGGTATGCTGTATTTGAACTCATTTGAGCCGGTGGAATTTTTTATATGATTTATTTTTGTATAAAGGAATAAGAGGGAAAAATAATTGTGTTCAGAAGACGAAATGATATTCTGCATAACAGTGCATTGGTGGCAGGGGATAGTTTCGTACTAAAGACCCGGTCAAATTTCTTTAAAATTAGTGATAGGTGCTGTTTGATGAGATATTTTATGAATAAAAATGAATGAAGTAATTATCAGATACATTTCCTGTATAGCAGAGTGCTTGCTGAGAAAAATGATGTGCAATATGTAGGTGTCACTATGATGCTTAGGATAGACATAGATGCAAATGCGAAACTAATACATGCTGTGAGATGCTGAGGAAATTCCGCTGGTAAGCAGTAGGGTTTAGGAGAAGGTCTGTATCTCAGAACGAAGGTGATTGACCCCAGATCAATTGGTGAAAGGACTATATATGGTATGGACCTAAAATGGCCCCCTAAAAGGAATGTCATTATTTTACTGTAATTCTTTGTTTTCTTTGTACAGATATATATGTGATGTTTAAACTTAATGTTCATTTTGATTCAAGTGCCCACAATTTAGAAATACGGCATTGTAAAGACAACCTTTTCCCGCCATTTTTGCATTTTAGCATAAAAAGCTTGTTTTTAAGCAGTTTTTCTTTCAGGAAACATAGAGCGCATGCTTGAACCAACAAAATATTTTAATCATAGATGTGTCTAGCCAAGTCTAATAAGTGACAAAAAATTTGTCCTGGTTCAAGCATGCGCTCTATATTTCCAATTCGTAAAATGATAAGAAAAATGTCAATTTTCGACTAATTTTGATTGAATTATAGAAAAAGCGTCACTTCTGACGTCATATACTGCAAGTGAGTGCAAATAAATCAAACAAATATGTGAAAAATATATTTTACATCAACTCTTCTGTATTATAACATAACATTTTATTGTACCCGAAACACTTTAAAAAATGGTGAATTATGGGGGCCAAATTCAACTCTTATCATATATAGTTCTTTCATCAGGGCATACAATTATCTACTAAATGCTTTGTAATTTATCTCCCTCGCTCGGGACTGGGAGGGGCTGTAGGGGTGCGGATGAGGCCCAAATTTTGAAAAATCAAGCCAAAATCTTGCAGGGTCCCCAGTGTGTTTTTAGTGCATCTGCACTGCAATATGTAGATTACATGCTCTGGATGGGTCTATTATTTAAGCTAGGGGTATATGAAGTGTAATTAACCAGCCCTCATGAAACTGTCCCCCCTTATTTATTTACATTGACCTCAAGTATATGTCTACCCCCTCGGTACATGTTAGGCACTCAAAAAAACTGTCCCCTGCCACCATTGTTTTCCCAAATTTCTACAAGCCGGTAGGGGACGTGTATTGCTTATGCAATACTCTCAGAATGCTTGTTTGAAATGGTTAGCAATCTCATTGCGTGGACCCTGAGGTACACGCAGAAAATATATAAGCGAGGTTAAACCGGATGCTATGGGGGAAAATTCAGCCTGTGCATGAGCTAGCCTGGTTCCTGTGCGTAATGGGTAGCTCAGGGAACCAGGCTAGCACAAGTTTATCTGAATCGGGATCGGGATTCCGTGCCATATGACACATATAAGGTCACATACCACTATTTTTACCCCGTGCTCATTGACTACGCAAGTAGTTCCATTCTAAAAGTGTATGTATTATTTCAAAAATTCCTAGGGGTACTAAATTGTCGAATTTGGTTCCTTTTATGGCATGGATGGAAAGAAGAAGGTTTGAAAAAAAATACAGACAGGAAAAAATTTAGAAAAATTATCTTTACAGGCGCAATAGAAAGGGTGTAAAGAGGCCAATGTTTACACAAATTCCAAAGTGGAAGTGAATTTTTCATGGTAGGGGTTATTTTAGGGGCCATATCTCAGTCCCCTCTCGATTGATTTTCCTGTAGTTTGGATATGTTGTTGGACTAGTGTCATTCTATAGGTATGCTGTATTTGAACTCATTTGAGCCGGTGGAATTTTTTATATGATTTATTTTTGTATAAAGGAATAAGAGGGAAAAATAATTGTGTTCAGAAGACGAAATGATATTCTGCATAACAGTGCATTGGTGGCAGGGGATAGTTTCGTACTAAAGACCCGGTCAAATTTCTTTAAAATTAGTGATAGGTGCTGTTTGATGAGATATTTTATGAATAAAAATGAATGAAGTAATTATCAGATACATTTCCTGTATAGCAGAGTGCTTGCTGAGAAAAATGATGTGCAATATGTAGGTGTCACTATGATGCTTAGGATAGACATAGATGCAAATGCGAAACTAATACATGCTGTGAGATGCTGAGGAAATTCCGCTGGTAAGCAGTAGGGTTTAGGAGAAGGTCTGTATCTCAGAACGAAGGTGATTGACCCCAGATCAATTGGTGAAAGGACTATATATGGTATGGACCTAAAATGGCCCCCTAAAAGGAATGTCATTATTTTACTGTAATTCTTTGTTTTCTTTGTACAGATATATATGTGATGTTTAAACTTAATGTTCATTTTGATTCAAGTGCCCACAATTTAGAAATACGGCATTGTAAAGACAACCTTTTCCCGCCATTTTTGCATTTTAGCATAAAAAGCTTGTTTTTAAGCAGTTTTTCTTTCAGGAAACATAGAGCGCATGCTTGAACCAACAAAATATTTTAATCATAGATGTGTCTAGCCAAGTCTAATAAGTGACAAAAAATTTGTCCTGGTTCAAGCATGCGCTCTATATTTCCAATTCGTAAAATGATAAGAAAAATGTCAATTTTCGACTAATTTTGATTGAATTATAGAAAAAGCGTCACTTCTGACGTCATATACTGCAAGTGAGTGCAAATAAATCAAACAAATATGTGAAAAATATATTTTACATCAACTCTTCTGTATTATAACATAACATTTTATTGTACCCGAAACACTTTAAAAAATGGTGAATTATGGGGGCCAAATTCAACTCTTATCATATATAGTTCTTTCATCAGGGCATACAATTATCTACTAAATGCTTTGTAATTTATCTCCCTCGCTCGGGACTGGGAGGGGCTGTAGGGGTGCGGATGAGGCCCAAATTTTGAAAAATCAAGCCAAAATCTTGCAGGGTCCCCAGTGTGTTTTTAGTGCATCTGCACTGCAATATGTAGATTACATGCTCTGGATGGGTCTATTATTTAAGCTAGGGGTATATGAAGTGTAATTAACCAGCCCTCATGAAACTGTCCCCCCTTATTTATTTACATTGACCTCAAGTATATGTCTACCCCCTCGGTACATGTTAGGCACTCAAAAAAACTGTCCCCTGCCACCATTGTTTTCCCAAATTTCTACAAGCCGGTAGGGGACGTGTATTGCTTATGCAATACTCTCAGAATGCTTGTTTGAAATGGTTAGCAATCTCATTGCGTGGACCCTGAGGTACACGCAGAAAATATATAAGCGAGGTTAAACCGGATGCTATGGGGGAAAATTCAGCCTGTGCATGAGCTAGCCTGGTTCCTGTGCGTAATGGGTAGCTCAGGGAACCAGGCTAGCACAAGTTTATCTGAATCGGGATCGGGATTCCGTGCCATATGACACATATAAGGTCACATACCACTATTTTTACCCCGTGCTCATTGACTACGCAAGTAGTTCCATTCTAAAAGTGTATGTATTATTTCAAAAATTCCTAGGGGTACTAAATTGTCGAATTTGGTTCCTTTTATGGCATGGATGGAAAGAAGAAGGTTTGAAAAAAAATACAGACAGGAAAAAATTTAGAAAAATTATCTTTACAGGCGCAATAGAAAGGGTGTAAAGAGGCCAATGTTTACACAAATTCCAAAGTGGAAGTGAATTTTTCATGGTAGGGGTTATTTTAGGGGCCATATCTCAGTCCCCTCTCGATTGATTTTCCTGTAGTTTGGATATGTTGTTGGACTAGTGTCATTCTATAGGTATGCTGTATTTGAACTCATTTGAGCCGGTGGAATTTTTTATATGATTTATTTTTGTATAAAGGAATAAGAGGGAAAAATAATTGTGTTCAGAAGACGAAATGATATTCTGCATAACAGTGCATTGGTGGCAGGGGATAGTTTCGTACTAAAGACCCGGTCAAATTTCTTTAAAATTAGTGATAGGTGCTGTTTGATGAGATATTTTATGAATAAAAATGAATGAAGTAATTATCAGATACATTTCCTGTATAGCAGAGTGCTTGCTGAGAAAAATGATGTGCAATATGTAGGTGTCACTATGATGCTTAGGATAGACATAGATGCAAATGCGAAACTAATACATGCTGTGAGATGCTGAGGAAATTCCGCTGGTAAGCAGTAGGGTTTAGGAGAAGGTCTGTATCTCAGAACGAAGGTGATTGACCCCAGATCAATTGGTGAAAGGACTATATATGGTATGGACCTAAAATGGCCCCCTAAAAGGAATGTCATTATTTTACTGTAATTCTTTGTTTTCTTTGTACAGATATATATGTGATGTTTAAACTTAATGTTCATTTTGATTCAAGTGCCCACAATTTAGAAATACGGCATTGTAAAGACAACCTTTTCCCGCCATTTTTGCATTTTAGCATAAAAAGCTTGTTTTTAAGCAGTTTTTCTTTCAGGAAACATAGAGCGCATGCTTGAACCAACAAAATATTTTAATCATAGATGTGTCTAGCCAAGTCTAATAAGTGACAAAAAATTTGTCCTGGTTCAAGCATGCGCTCTATATTTCCAATTCGTAAAATGATAAGAAAAATGTCAATTTTCGACTAATTTTGATTGAATTATAGAAAAAGCGTCACTTCTGACGTCATATACTGCAAGTGAGTGCAAATAAATCAAACAAATATGTGAAAAATATATTTTACATCAACTCTTCTGTATTATAACATAACATTTTATTGTACCCGAAACACTTTAAAAAATGGTGAATTATGGGGGCCAAATTCAACTCTTATCATATATAGTTCTTTCATCAGGGCATACAATTATCTACTAAATGCTTTGTAATTTATCTCCCTCGCTCGGGACTGGGAGGGGCTGTAGGGGTGCGGATGAGGCCCAAATTTTGAAAAATCAAGCCAAAATCTTGCAGGGTCCCCAGTGTGTTTTTAGTGCATCTGCACTGCAATATGTAGATTACATGCTCTGGATGGGTCTATTATTTAAGCTAGGGGTATATGAAGTGTAATTAACCAGCCCTCATGAAACTGTCCCCCCTTATTTATTTACATTGACCTCAAGTATATGTCTACCCCCTCGGTACATGTTAGGCACTCAAAAAAACTGTCCCCTGCCACCATTGTTTTCCCAAATTTCTACAAGCCGGTAGGGGACGTGTATTGCTTATGCAATACTCTCAGAATGCTTGTTTGAAATGGTTAGCAATCTCATTGCGTGGACCCTGAGGTACACGCAGAAAATATATAAGCGAGGTTAAACCGGATGCTATGGGGGAAAATTCAGCCTGTGCATGAGCTAGCCTGGTTCCTGTGCGTAATGGGTAGCTCAGGGAACCAGGCTAGCACAAGTTTATCTGAATCGGGATCGGGATTCCGTGCCATATGACACATATAAGGTCACATACCACTATTTTTACCCCGTGCTCATTGACTACGCAAGTAGTTCCATTCTAAAAGTGTATGTATTATTTCAAAAATTCCTAGGGGTACTAAATTGTCGAATTTGGTTCCTTTTATGGCATGGATGGAAAGAAGAAGGTTTGAAAAAAAATACAGACAGGAAAAAATTTAGAAAAATTATCTTTACAGGCGCAATAGAAAGGGTGTAAAGAGGCCAATGTTTACACAAATTCCAAAGTGGAAGTGAATTTTTCATGGTAGGGGTTATTTTAGGGGCCATATCTCAGTCCCCTCTCGATTGATTTTCCTGTAGTTTGGATATGTTGTTGGACTAGTGTCATTCTATAGGTATGCTGTATTTGAACTCATTTGAGCCGGTGGAATTTTTTATATGATTTATTTTTGTATAAAGGAATAAGAGGGAAAAATAATTGTGGTCTGTGTCCTATCAGTTTAAAGGCGCCGTAGCGGCTGTAATTGTAAAGTTGTCGGTAAACGGTATAGACAAGGTATTCCTTTTAAAGAAATGATTGGCATGTGATATGAACTATCAGTATTATGAAATAAGTTAATGTTATGCCGAAACTACAACATGCATCAAATAGCATAATTTGCAATGTTTTGTTGTTTTCCGAATACACATGTAACTTAACTTTACATTTATAGTAGGCGAGACTAGAGAACTTCTCGATTAAATTTTTTAAGCATTTAAGTATGATTGAATAATTATGTCACTATAAAAGTTTAAATCTCAAGAAAAATGCATCAAAATGTGAAATTTTTTAATTTACACAAAGCTGTCACTGCATAGTTAATAAAGTAAAGCGAATCGTAATGTGTGTACAAATAGCAGAATTCACCGAATGCCTGATACCATACATGCAAACTTCATTCATAGATAAATCATTATTATATTTTAGAAGTATGAATCCTTTAAATTCTGAGATAAAAAGTCAGGGCTATACATGCATGTATACGCAATACAACGTACAAATTAAGTGGTTAAAAGCAGAGGGCTAGATTCTGTTGAATCTCTGATAATTTTAAGGCTTTCACGTTTTCGTTGGAAACACATGCAAATGGTCCACGTATTGTAGTCCTTTTTTAAAGGACAGCAACTTGTCTTTATTTAGGCCACATAAAATTAATACAATATGTATTTAGATTCTCATCCTGATTTGCAAAAAATATGGGGTGGTTGGGCGTTGTTTATTTATTATATTTTAATTTTTTTAATGCCACCCTTTTCATAGTTCATGTTCTAGAAATAACAACAGCTATATTCTTCTAAATTGTTAATGCTTATATGAGTACACAAACCGGCTTGTGATCTTATAATTCCATTTTATTTGGACTTGACTGTTAATGCATATAAGACATTTATATCTTTATGATTACAAACATGACTGGAATTTTAAAAACGGTAATACATATGTTTAGGAAGCCATTAAAATGTTTCGTTTTTTGTACACCGAGCCCGATTATTTGTCCTGGAATTTTTTTTCCACACTATTTTTTTTTCAAAATAAAATATCATGCATTGGGGCGGGCCATTTTCAGAGGGGCGGGCGGGGATGGGAACCTTTAAATTAATTTTTAACCTTACATATATATCTTTAAAGTTTTTCTTGATACTAGATTTTGACCCGTGCGTGCACAGGTTGACATTGCATATGATATCATACAGTTACGAAATAGATACATCGGCATACCGTATTGTTGACATTTACATAACCAAGCTTTATTTATATTTCCCTCCCCAACAAAAAAAGATTAATATCCTCCTTTCAGTTTTGGCATCTCTTGCGTAAACAGGGTACACTGGTAGATATTACTATGCAATTTTCATGTAACAAAGAATTGTGAGCCCTGCATCTTCGCTAGCCAAGGGTTTATGATCCGCACCGCTTCTCACGAAGATGTGAGCCCTGTATCTTGCTTGAAACTTGACAACTGACATTCACATTTTGGTTGAATGTTAGAAATATATTTATATAGCATTTGATTAAACAATATAATGTGAATAAAATAATATTAAAAAAAGCTTTGCAATTGAACATTTCTTAAAATTTGTTTCAAGATGCAGTGATAAAAACAGAATAAACAGTGATTTTTTAGCTCACCGAGACGAAGTCAGGGGGAGCTTATGCTATACCCTCGGCGTCGGCGTCGGCGTCCGGACCTGGTTAAAGTTTTTGTTGCATGTCCTGTATCTAAGCTATTACTTGTCCTATCTTCACCAAACTTACATGGATGATGCATCTGGACCTACTTATGGACTTGAAAGACTAGGATGCTGAATCTGAGTCCTAAATTTCAGATGCTGGAGGAGGTTAAGGTTGTTGGACCAGGTTAAAGTTTTTGTTGCAGGTGCCCTTTGATAGCAATATCTAAGTTACTGCAGGTCCGTACTTCACCAAACTTGCATGGATGGTGTGTCTTATGATACTGATGCACCAGACAGGCTTGAGTGCTGAATCTGAGCTATAGGTTTCAGATGCTGGAGGGGGTTAAGGTTTTTGGAGCAGGTTAAAGTTTTTGTTGCAGGTGCCCTTTGATAGCAATATCTAAGTTACTGCTGGTCCGTACTTCACCAAACTTGCATGGATGGTGTGTCTTATGATACTGATGCACCAGGCAGGCTTTGGTGCTGAATCTGAGCTATAGGTTACAGATGCTGAAGGAGGTTAAGGTTTTTAGAGCTGGTTAAAGTTTTTGTTGCAGGTGCCCTCTGATGATGATATCTTGGTTACTACTGGTCCTAACTTCACCAGACTTCTATGGATGGTGTGTCTTATGATACTGATGCACCAGACAGGCTTGAATGCTGAATCTGAGCCATAGGTTTCGGATGCTGGAGGAGGTTAAGGTTTTTAGAGCTGGTTAAAGTTTTTGAAACAGGTGCCCTCTGATGATTATATATTAGTTATTGCTTGTCCTAACTTCACCAGACTTCCATGGATGGTGCGTCTTATGATACTGATGCACCTGACAGGCCTGAATGCTGAGTCTGAACCATAGGTTTCAGATGCTGGATATGGTTAAGTTTTTTGGAACAGGTCACATGTATAATAGATGATAGTACTATTTCAAACTTGCATGTTGACTAAACTGCAATATGAATGAATCACAGAGGAAGCTTCAGATGCAGAGCTTGATCTCCATTATCAAGGATGCTAAAAAATATATCTTAGTTATTACAGGTCCTAACTTCACCAAACTTGAATGGATGGTGTGTCTTATGATACAGATGCACCTGACAGGCATGGATGTTGAATCTGAGCCATAGGTTGCGGATGCTGGAGCAGGTTAAGTTTTAATTGCTAGTGCCCTCTGATGATGATATCTTAGTTATTACTGGTCTGAACTTCACCAAACTTGCATGGAGATGCGTCTTATGTATACTGATGCACCTGACAGGCTTGAATGCTGAATCTGAGCCATAGGTTTCGGATGCTGGATGAGGTTTAGTTTTTTTGGAACAGGTCACATGTTTTATAGATGATAGCTTGCATAGTTGATTTAACTATATTATAAATGAAACGCAGAGGTTTCTTCAGATGCAGAGCCTGATCTCCATTATCAAGGATGCTAAAGAAATCTCCTACCTCACTTTAACCTGCTTGATAGAAAGATGAGGTTGTTGTTAAATGATATAACATGATTCCTATGATAAAGTATTGTATGATGTGAAACACTTTTGTTTAATATGATACAATATAATATCATATGTTATATTGTAAAAAGTTATATGATACGATATGATATTGTATCAATTTTTTTGATATTTTATGATATGATATTGTATCATGATATTGTTTGTATAGTATTGTATATTATGATACAATATTATATTGTATCATACGATATTGTATAATATGATATTGGTTTCTGTAATTTACAATTATATCACGCAAAACTGTAATTTATGATATTGTAATATTATATATTATCGTATCATACGATATTATATAATATGATATTGGTTTATATGATACATTATTGTATCATATGATACAATATGTATGTATAATATTGTATTATATAATATTTTACTTTATCACATTATATTGTATCATTTGATATGATACAATGTAATATCAAATTATACAATATCATATGATACAATATCATATTATGTATCAAATATTATACAATATCATATAATACAATATATCATACTGTATTATACAATATAATATCATATGTTTCAATGTTATGATGTATTATGTAATATGATATTGTATCATATAATACAATATTGTATTATATATAATAATATTGTATTATGTGATCAAATACAATAAGGTTTAACACAATACAATGTCATTTCATATTTACAATATCATCTTTGTTTATTACAGTATTTTATTGTATTATATGATATATATTGTAAGTATGATAGGATGCAATATTTAATTTTATATTATTAGTCCCCTACCGGTTTCACCGGAGGGGACTATAGCTTTCCTCTGCGTCCGTCAGTCCGTCTGTCCGTCTGTCCGTCCGTCTGTCCGTCCGTCTGTCTGTCCGTCCGTCAGTCCGTCTGTCTGTCCCACTTCAGTTTTCCACACTTTTTTTCTTTATGCATTTGAGGAATAATATGAAACTTGCTGAACAGCTTCAAAATGTCAAATTACAGATCAAGTTTACACTTTTGTAGCGTCTGATTGACATATTTTCGAGAAAATTATTTTTTTATATTCCAATTTTTTAATGTTCGGGTTCGTTATCGGGTTCCGTGTGTACCTGAATAAACGAGGTCAGTATGTAGTCAGTAATAATATCGTGCGTTACTTGTACCATTCCTTTTCCTGTACCATTCCTTTTATCATTTCTAACAAACAAATAAATTCTATAAAATAGTGCCAAGCATTGTGTTGTAAATTTAATCGGCAGGGTTTTTTTGTAGTATTATTACAATCGGGTTCGTTGTCGGGTTGGGCTGTTTAACTGTTTCGTTTGATTCGGGGTACAGAAGACGGTAAGAAATGATATTGTGCATAACAGTGCATTGTTTTCACAAATTTTTACAAGCGAATACAGAATAGACTTGGCGAAATTACAGGAGACGAAATAAAGAGTATTATTTTACCTATTTCCTATTTAATTTCTATATCAACTGTATAGTTTTAATTTCCTCTGTTCTTTTATCTCTGAATAAAGCATGACATCTCGTTTACAATAGCTATGAAATAGTTGTGTGCTTGGAACCTTTCATAGAATTATACAAACCGGTAGGGGACGTGTATTGCTTATGCAATACTCTCAGAATGCTTGTTATATTGATTAATATATGAACATATGATTATCATACAATTTTTTAACAGATGATATATGATTTTGTGTCAAAACAGAATCCATGAATATCCAAAATCGTATGATTTTCATATAATATGATAAAGGTGGTCTCATAGGGGTGATGCCTCGTCTCGGTGAGCTTTGTAATCTGTGATTACCTATGTTTTCTAATGATAAGGTTTGAAAATTTCTCTTTATTTTCTCGGTATATAAGAGACAATTATGGAGAAGATCCAGCAGATTACAACAAAGCTTGCACTGATCTTGAACAGCTTCGACAGGTAATACAGATTTTTAATTTGAATATGGAGAACATTTTTCCCTTGATACCAATTAATTTTCTGAATTCAAGATTCATATACTGGTAATTTATTTCTTTCTCATATCAAAGCATTCTTACCTCATTAACAATCTATGGAATTATCAAATTATCTTGTACTGGGTATTTGGGATTTTCATTCTTGAAGACTCATCCTCAAATACATTGTAATGGTGATTTTTTTTCATTACAGAGTGCAGTGCATGTATCACATGACTTCATGGGATGCAGAACCTTAAAAAAATACTATGCTCAGTTGCAATTTCTTCAGGAAAGATTTCCGATGACTGATGGGGGTCAAGCTGCTTTGCCGTTTACATGGTAAATATTTTTATCAATTCTTTTTATTTAAATATTTTCAAACTAGTCTAGAAGTAGTACCCTTTTTCAATCCTGTTAATGATGTTATGTTTAGGTTTATATGCCGGTAGTTTAGAGTTCATCAAGACTTTTAGATAATACAAGTTAAATAAGAACTGCATCTTTTAGATCCATTGGCTTGCCTCCTTTCCTTTGTTAGGAAAACCTAACAAACTAGCAATAAATAGAGTAGATACATATAGTATCCATATTAGAAATATATACCAGTACACTATAGTACATCATTTCACTTATTCAAACAACTTTTTGAAAATCAAAATACAAACTTAATAATGATAAAGATAGTTCACTGTTTTTAATAAGTCAGCTTTGATATTGGAGGAGATTAATTTGGACCTTGTTCAAGTTCTCAAGTGCTTTTTTTTTTTTACAAGGAAATGTTTTTCTTTCCATAAACCTTTTTGAGATAGCCAAAGTTATTTGATTTTTTATGCAGAGGAGCATTTGCTTACTAGTTAGATCTAATGTAGATGTACCCGTACATGTAGGTTTCAAGGGACAAAATCGTGATCATCTTTTTCTTTTAAGGAAAACCTGTATGATGAAATATTAAATGTAAATGTGATTTTATTTAAATTTTTCTGCATGGCTGTTCAGTCACGCTTACCCTTACTAATACTGAATCATTTTATGAATGTTTAAGGTACCTGACGTAAGTATGGAAACTGCCCTCAAAACAACCTGACATTTCTGTGTTGTTGATTTGAAAAGCCAATTCTATCCATTCTCAGTAAAGTTGTGTTTTAAAAAGTGTACCATATTATCCTTTCAAAGGAAAACTGTGCAGAGAATGTATAACTAAATGTAGAGTGATTTTTGAGCTCCTTAAAGAATAAGTGTGAAAACAACCATTTAAGCTTTACACGTTCACAACTTGAAAAGCTATGAAATGAAAACACTGTAAAAAGAATGTGTCATCATAAATTTTATTAGTTTATCAGACATACTGTAATATTACATTGTGTATAATTTGTTGTGCTACCTACCAGCAAGATAAAAGATTTATGATAAAATACCTGGTAATTATTTTCACTAGTCTGTGATGCAATATATGCATGTAGATTTGCCATTTATTAGTCCCCTACCGGTTTTCACCGGAGGGGACTACATGTATATAGCTTTCCTCTGCGTCCGTCCATCCGTCCGTCCGTCTGTCTGTCCCACTTCAGTTTTCCACACTTTTTTTCTTTATGCGTTTGAGGAATAAAATGAAATTTACTGAACAGCTTCAAAATGTCAACCTACAGATCAAGTTTACACTTTTGTAGCTTCTTGACATATTTTCGAGAAAATTAATTTTTTATATCCAAATTTTTTAATGTTCGGGTTTGATATTCTGCATAACAGTGCATTGTTTTCACAATTTCCACAAACCGGTAGGGGATGTGTATTGCTTATGCAATACTCTCAGAATGCTTGTTTCTTGTAGAAGACCTGTAAAAAATTTTATGTTCATTTTGCATCAACTTCTGCATGTAAATATCCCTCTCAGGTTGTCATTAATGTCTTGAAGTTTCCATTAGAATTACACAGAAGTGGTAGATTTGATCTCGTACACATCATATTTGTGCAAACACAATCCAATGGGGAAAAAAACCCTGGAAATGTTTTCAATACACTAGAAATCTTTGATTATTGATGTGTTGTTGGGTCTCACACATTGGTTAGGACCAATCAGTTTATGCATACCAACTATGGACATTTTAGGGAGGACATTTTCATGGCAAGAGAAGTCACCCTAGCAGACATCAAATTTGAGCAGGCCTCATTGCTTTACAACATTGGAGCTCTACACCCTATCCTTGGGTCCATGGAAACAAGAACAAATGCAGATGTAAATAAGTTTAATACAATTTTTTTGTTAAAGAGCTAAAACTTGTAAAATACTGGTAATTCTTGGATTGAAATTGAGTGTGCAAATTTTTTGTTGGTATTACCAGTACATGTGAATTTAATTCTATTTATTAGGGCCCCCGCAAGGATTTGAGAGCAGAACAATTAATCTCCTGGGATTAATTATCTTGCCTGCTGCAGAAAATTTAGAGGCTTATCTCTATCTGTCATATGAAGATTAATGAACACCTTTGTCTGCAACTGATGTTTGTTTTGAAGTTGAGGTCAACCCTGGGTGATACAATGGAAGGCTTGCATTTTATAAAACACCTGTTTAAATCTTTTTTAAATACACATTTAATTTAGTTTTTTATAAGATATGAGGTTATCCCTGTTTTATGCAGATACAAGGTTACTATTTAGAGTTTTTGGACATTCAGGAATTATCTTGAAATTTTAAAAATACCGTTGTTACTTAAAATTTTCATATTTTTATTTTACCACCTTATATATATTGCAGTTCTTTACATCTTATGCCGGGCATTTATTTTTCATCATTGTTAATATAAAGAGGATGGAATTCAAAGTTTTTTTCACTTCTCTATATTAATTGTCGTAGCGGGGCCCTTCCTGACTGGTAATTTTTCTAGTTTCTATTGAAATTCTTGTAAGCTTTATGTTCTGTTTTACAGAGTATGAAGGTGGCCTGCACACACTTTCAGTGTCCCTCGGGGGCCTTTGAATATCTCCGAGACCACTTTGGATCAGCCATGGTGAGCCTCGACTTTTCGCACGAGCTTCTGACGTTTCATGTCAATTTAATGCTGGTAAGTACAATTATTCTGATGTGTACTAGTAATTGAACTTGAACAAAACTTTCAGTGTTGATTTAATTACATTAGTGGTAACAAATTTTATGCTTGTCCAAAATTTGACCACTCAACGAGTCAACAGGTGGCTTATTATGTAATGGCAAATACACTGGCAAGGACTTTTTAGCTCACCTGAGCCAAAGGCTCAAGTGAGCTATTCTGATCACAATTTGTCCGTTGTCTGTCGTTGTCGTCATCGTCGTTGTAAACTTTTCACATTTTCATCTTTTTCTCAAGAACCACTGGGCAGATTTCAACCAAATTTGGCACAAAGCACCACTAGGTGAAGGGGATTCAAGTTTGTTCAAATGAAGGGCCACGCCCTCTTTAAAGGGGAGATAATTGAGAGTTATTGAAAATTTGTTGGTATTTTTCAAAAATCTTCTCAAAAACTATTCGGCCTGAAAAGCTTAAACATGTGTGTAGGCATCCTCAGGGAGTGTAGATTCAAGTTTGTGAAAATCATGGTCCCAGGGGGTAGGGTGGAGCCACAAGAGGGGAATCAAGTTTTACATAGTAATATATAGAGAAAATCTTAAAAATCTTCTTCTCAAAAACTATCAGGCCAGAAAAGCTCAAATTTGAGTGGAAGCATCCTCAGATAGTGTAGATTCAAGTTTGTTCAAATTATGGTCCCCAGGGGTAGGGTGGGGCCACAATTTGGGGATCAAGTTTTACTTAGATATATATAAAGAAAAAATCTTTAAAAATCTTCTTCTCAAAAACTATAAGGCCAGAAAAGCTCAAATTAAAGAGGATGCATCCTCAGGTAGTGTAGATTCAAGTTTGTTCAAATCATAGTCCCCGGTGGTATGATGGGGCCACAATGGGGGAATGGATTTTTACATAGGAATATATAGAGAAAATCTTTAAAAATCTTCTTCTCAAAAAATATTAGGCCATAAGTTTGTTCAAATCATGGCCCCTGTGGGTAGGATGGGGCCACAATGGGAGGATCAAGTTTTACATAGAAATATATAGAGAAAATCCTTTAAAAATCTTCTTCTCAAAAACTATCAGGCCAGAAAAGCTCAAATTAAAATGGAAGCATCTTCAGGTAGTGTAGAATCAAGTTTGTTCAAATCATGGTCCCTTGGGGTAGGATGGGGCCATAATAGGGGGATCAAGTTTTACATAGTAATATATAGAGAAAATCTTTAAAAATCTTCTTCTCAAAAACTTTTAGGCCAGAAAATCTCAAATTAAAATGGAAGCATCCTCAGGTAGTGTAGATTCAAGTTTGTTCAAATCATGGTCTCCAGGGGTAGGGTGGGGCCACAATTGGGGGATCAAGTTCTACATAGAAATATATAGAGAAAATCCTTTAAAAATCTTCTCAAAAACTTTTAGGCCAGAAAAGCTCAACTTTGAGTGGAGGCATCATCAGGTAGTGTAGATTCAAGTTTGTTCAAATCATGGTCCCTGGGGGTAGGATGGGGCAACAATGGGGGGGGGGGTCAAGTTTTACATAGGAATATGTTGAGAAAATCTTTAAAAATCTTTTTCTCAAAAACTATTAGGCCAGGACAGCTCAAATTTGAGTGGAAGCATCCTCAGATAGTGTAGATTCAAGTTTGTTCAAATCATGGTCCCTGGGGGTAGGGTGGGGCCACAATTGGGGGATCAAGTTTTACATAGGAATATATAGAGAAAATCTTTAAAAATCTTCTTCTCAAAAACTATTAGGCCAGGAAAACCCAAATTTGAGTGGAAGCATCCTCAGATATTGTAGATTCAAGTTTTATTAAATCATTGTCCCCAGGGGTAGGGTGGGGCCACAATTAGGGGATAAATTTTAAACAGGAATATATAGAGAAAATCTTTAAAAAAAATTCTTTTAAAAACTATTTGGCCAAGAAAGCTCAAATTGGCGTGTAACCATCCTCAGATAATGTAGATTCAAGTTTTTTCAAATCATGGTCCCAGGGGGTAGGGCGGGGCCACAATGGGGGATAAATTTTTATATATAGAGAAAATCTTTAAAAATCTTCTTCTCAAAACTATTAGGCCAGGAAAGCCCAAATTTGAGTGGAAGCATCCCCAGATCGTATAGATTCAAGTTTCTTCAAATAATAGTCCAGGGGTATGTCGAGGCCACAATGGGGGAGGAATTTTTACATAGGAATATATAGAGAAAATCTTTAAAAATATTCTGGGAAAGTTTTCAGTCCAAAACTCAGTACTTAGTGTGAAAGCACAGGTTATGCAGATTTAAGTTTGATGAAACCATGATTCCCTGGAGAAAAGTGGGGCCACGAAATGGGGAGGGGGGTGTATAGGAATAGAGAAAAATCTTCTTACAGGTACAACAACAAAAAGGGCTTGGTATTTACCAAAAAAAGAGATGGATAAAAAAAAAAATTGGCAGATTTTCAATTTTTTTTAGCAAGATATATTGTACTTGGTTGTCAAGATATTTTGATACTGTAATGCTAATTTGAGCAGAATTAAGGCAATTGTTGCTCAGGTGAGTGATGTGGCCCCTGGGCCTCTTGTTTGATATAGTATTGTAACGATATATAAATATTCAAATACATTGGAATTAAATAAAATAAATAATGAAGCATTTTCGACAGAGAAGATGTAACTCTGTAAGTATAACCATACAACGCACATTACAAACATTATCTGCAGTTTTACTCCTGCGGTATCAATAATCAGGGCCTGAAAAAATAGGTTAAAGTATGATACACATTCCCCACTTTTAATCTAATTTTGACTGAAAAAAGAGTGTATTATAACAATACTTTAATCTAAACACACTGAAATGAGTTGCTAGTTTGGATTTTTATTTATCTTTATTTATATCAAGAGTGCCAGCAGGAAAAATGATCAAATATTGAGCAGTAATGATCCCGCGTATGGCCTCCTTGAATCATCGATCAATAAGTGGTCGGATTACGGTAGATAACTCACACTAATTATAAGTGGTCGCTTTTGTATATCTTGGCTGGTTTACAGAATAGACATGATCGGAATTGCACAACATTTATTAAGCACAAAATGATAAAAAAATGTCAAAGGATTGAATCATTTCACTGGATAAGACATTATGCTGGAATGCACAACAACCGGATTCAACAAGTTTTACTGTGGTTCCTTACGCATCAGTTTTCTTTATATTATGGATACTTGCTGTCTGTTTTGACTCATCTTTCTATATGAGAATGTTGCTGTGCAATTACTGTACTACACATATGAAAACAAAATTCAAAATTGAAAAAATTGAAAAAAATTTCAATATCTATGAATACTGACAGGCACAAGCACAGGAGTGTATTCTGGAGAAGTCCATGATTGACAGCAGAAAAAGCTCCATCACAGCCAAAGTGTCCGCCAAGATTGTGGAATTCAACAACTTGGCTTTGAAATCTTTGGAACCTGCTTACAAGGAAGGGATAGTGCCATCTCGCAAATACAAGGTTTGTTATTATCTTACATTATTTACACATCTGTATTAATTAACTGTGAATTATCATGAGCACATTTCTATATAAAGATGCATTGTACTTTCAATCTTAAAAATTCATTTTTTCGATCTGTGAATATGGATGCAATTGCAGTACAGTAATAAAAAATTTCTGCACATCAATGATGTTTAATTTAAGTCCCTGAGGCAGCAAAATTACTGTTCTGTAAAAAATGAATATTCCATACAGATACCTTATTATAGATGAATGTTTATACATGCAATTTGTAGAAGAAAAGGTTGATTTTTTGTGAATTTGTAGGAGTGGAAGAAAAGAATGGAGTTGAAGAGCCAGTTTTATGAGTGCATCACCTGCTTCTACATGGGTAAGCAGTCTGAGGAACATCAGAAGTGGGGGGAGTGTTTGGCCTACTACACAGAGGCATTCAACAAGCTTAACGAGTGTATCAAGAAGGGCAAGGTGAGTGTGGGGGTTAAACATTGACCTCTTGATGCAGGTTATACTTGTGTGTTGTGTAAATATGCCTTAAGTCTTCATTTTGATTTACAGAGTGAAGATGGTGATATTCAAGAATCATTTAGATTTGCCATGGATGTCATAGGAGGAAAGTAAGTGATCTACTGTACTTGTATTAAGTTTAATTTTTATCAGAGGGAAGTTAGAAAAGTTGAGGAAATATGCTAAGATATGGACAGAAAAATAAATAAACAATTGCAAAATCAGTGACTTTGATACAGTTGTCAATCATTTTACATGTTATTTTTTTTCTCAATGAATTACTGATAAACATTCTGTATATTGAAGTTTTCATGCAATAAGTTCACTGTACATATACCGGTAGTTGATATTTTCCTAGGTACCAGTCTGCGAAGAAGGACAATGATTTTGTTTACCATGACAAAGTTCCAGATTTTGACAGCCTACCAGAGGTGAAAGGTAATACTATGCAGTCACTTCTGAATTTTATTCAATA
Source organism: Magallana gigas (assembly GCF_963853765.1). Taxonomy (NCBI): domain Eukaryota; kingdom Metazoa; phylum Mollusca; class Bivalvia; order Ostreida; family Ostreidae; genus Magallana; species Magallana gigas. The sequence goes on from NC_088854.1 coordinate 14,045,608, forward strand.
TTTGTAATTGTATTAGACTGTAATGATATAAAGCAGCAAGAGTTATGAAAGAGGATTATGTAATCATTTGTTGCCCCATAAATGACTGAACTTTTACTGTGTGCATATTTTTGTTCTAGGGGCCTCTCTAATGAAGGGTATAACCTTTAACCCCAGTGACCCAGATGTATCTGGTCCAGATTTATTTCAGAAACTGGTCCCAATGGAGGCTCACGAGGCTTCATCACTATACAGGTAAATTCAGGTTGAACTGAATTGAACAATAAATAGAGAGAGTGATTTTTCTACTTTATAGTTTTGAAAATTTCTTAATGTTAATTTCAGTGAAGAAAAGGCCAAACTCATAAGAAGAGTATGTGGAAATATAGAAGACAAAAATGCTGAACTTGTGAAAGTGAAATTTAAAAAATTGTTGCCACAATTTGATAGAATTTTATTATACTCCCGCTCCGAAGGAGAGGGGTATACTGTTTTACCCTTGTGTGTCTGTCTGTCCGTCTGTCTGTCCGTCCGTCAGTCTGTCTGTCTGTCCGTAACAGAAAATTCTGTCGCATTTATCTCAGCAACTATTTATTGCAGATGCTTGAAATATTTACACAGTGTTTGTTAAGGCATGCCATATCGTGGGATATATTTTTGTACCAATCGGACGTCAACTTCCTGTTAAATGAGTACTTTGTTTATTTAAGCCAAAATTTTCAAACAAATTTTCGTCAAAGATTTCTCAGCAACTATTTAACGCAAATGCTTGAAATTTTTACACAATATTTGTATAGGCATGCCATATTGTGGGATATATTTATGTACCAATCGGACGTCAACTTCCTGTTAAATGAAGTCTTTTTTATTTTTAGCAAAAATTTTCAAACAAATTTTTGTCAAAGATTTCTCAGCAACTATTTATCGTAGATGCTTGAAATTTTAAACAGTATTTGTATAGGCATGCTATATAGTGGGATGTATTTTTGTACCAATCGGACGTTAGCTTCCTGTTTAATGATTACTTTGTTAATTTTTAGCCAAAATTTTCAAACAAATTTCCGTCAAAGATTTCTCAGCAACTATTTATTGCAGATGCTAGAAATTTTAACACACCATTTGTTTAGGCATGCCATAGTGTGGGATATATTTTTGTATCAAACGGACGTCAACTTCCTGTTTAATAAGTACTTTGTTTATTTTTAGCCAAAATTTTCAAACAAATTTCCGTCAAAGATTTCTCAGCAACTATTTATTGCAGATGCTTGAAATTTTAACACACTATTTGTTTAGGCATGCCATATTGTGGGATATATTTTTGTATCAATCGGACGTCAACTTCCTGTTTAATAAGTACTTTGTTTATTTTTAGCCAAAATTTTCAAACAAATTTTCGTCAAAGATTTCTCAGCAACTATTTATTGCAAATGCTTGAAATTTTAACACACTATTTGTTTTGGCATGCTATATTGTGGGATATATTTTTGTATCAATTGGACGTCAACTTCCTGTTAAATAATGACTGTTTATTTTTAGCCAAAATTTTCAAACAAATTTTCGTCAAAGATTTCTCAGCAACTATTTATCGCAGATTCTTGAAATTTTTACACAGTGTTTGTTAAGGCATGCCATATCGTGGGATATATTTTTGTACCAATCGGACGTCAACTTCCTGTTAAATGAGTACTTTGTTTATTTTAGCCAAAATTTTCAAACAAATTTTCCGCAAAGATTTCTCAGCAGCTATTTGTATCAAACGGACGTCAACTTCCTGTTTAATAAGTACTTTGTTTATTTTTAGCCAAAATTTTCAAACAAATTTCCGTCAAAGATTTCTCAGCAACTATTTATTGCAGATGCTTGAAATTTTAACACACTATTTGTTTAGGCATGCCATATTGTGGGATATATTTTTGTATCAATCGGACGTCAACTTCCTGTTTAATAAGTACTTTGTTTATTTTTAGCCAAAATTTTCAAACAAATTTTCGTCAAAGATTTCTCAGCAACTATTTATTGCAGATGCTTGAAATTTTAACACACTATTTGTTTAGGCATGCCATATTGTGGGATATATTTCTGTACCAATTGGATGCCAGCTTTCTGTTAAAAGTCGACTTTGCTTATTTTGCATATTCACATCAGAGCGGGGGTATCACTAGTGAGCATTGGCTCACAGAATTCTTGTTTGATTTGTTTTTGGAAATAAAGTGATAAACATGTATAGGTATATTTTTTTTCAGACAATTTATGTCTTCTCTGAACATAGACTAATCAAGCTTGAGCTTCGAGCCAGAGAATCTGCCCCAGGCTCTCCTGGAGAAATGTGCTGCCGTGTCTGTCAAACCCAACGCTATCAAAGATTTGGTGGAAGCCATGTCAGGTACATGTTCATGACTTGTAATTGTTGAATTACTGACATTTTTGTTAATTATCCAATTTTGAAGGATGCATTGGAATAAGATATTTTGGATTTGCTTTTATGTATAATGTAAAAAGACTCTTTCTTTCTTTTAGAGGATACAAATTCATTAATATGAGATATCAATGAAAATTACACCACCATGAATGATAATGAATCCACAGTGTTTTGTGTTAATGTAACAGAACACAAAATAATTTTTTTTATTTTTATCTCTGTGTTCCCATCTAGTTTGAGCTAACAAAGTTTGACTATATCTGTATATGTCTTGGTTTAGTGAGGTAACATAATATGACATGGTGTTCAAGTCCTAAATATGAGGAAAATTGATAGAGGTCTTTGTTGATCCTGTGCATGTAAAGGTAGTAAATCTTCGCTTTTTAATGACATTATGTGTATAATGTCTCATCAATTTTCAGGTGTTTCAAATGTGGCTACAGAGGTTGATGTGAATTTGAAAGACATCACTGCACTTCTCGATAACGAAGTGGAGGAAGAGGAAAATTTTCAGGTTCTTGAATTTAAAAAAAACCCACACCAATTATAGAGTTTTAAATTTGACTATAGTAAAAATGGAATTTTATTTATAGCTACATTACAGGTACATGTATTTTAAAAATCTTTTTAGCCCAGTGAAAAGTATTAGAAAGTATGTACTTCATATTTTTGAAATTTGATCATATTAAGCAAATTTTGTGTTATAGAAGCAGTTTGGCAAGCGATCAACAAATCCTATGTTTGAAAACATCAGAAAGGAACTGGCATTATTTTCTGAGGGCCATAGGAAGGGAAGTCAATCCAACAACGATCTGCTCAAAGCAATGATGCTCACATTACCAATCTAAAGCTCCTCGGTGGGCCTATTGAAGACATCAAGAATGCATTACCATCTAAAGATAAAGAGAAAAGTGGGTATACTTTCCATTTATTTATTCATTTTTTATCATTTATGCAGGCATATTATTGTAGAAATTGAAATATTTTCATAATGTAAAGACTAAAATGATTGAATTTAAATTTTAGGTTCGGAGGATGATGCTGTTACTGGTGACCTGAAAAGACTGATATCCAAGGTGGAGGAAATGAAATCCCAAAGAAATATGCTGGAAGAACAGTTTAGGACGGAGGTCCAGAAAGATGATATCACTCACAGAATTGTGACACAGGAGGGGGGTAACAAGCAGGTGAGAAAGTGGAATTGTACCTGTTGAAAATTAACGAATATTTAAGTAGTGAAATATGAATCGTCTACTTAATTGTTAAGCCATTTTTGGGAGTTGATTTTAATCAACTCTCCTATGCAGTTACTCAGACAAACCGAAAGTGAAAAAGTGTTTGGACTTCTGCACAAATCATTGGTGCTTAGTTCTTGAAAATAATTGATAAATTCGATGTAATGGATGCTTAAGCATTGTTATTTCAAGGAAACTTATTTATAAATACCTTGAAAATAGTCAGATTTTAAATGGTGCGAACAATTTAAATATTTTTTGTAGTTGTATGTATTTCTACGCCAGAGTTCAATATAGTCTCGTTCAACTCGACGCTCGGCTGTCTCCGTAAATCTTTGTCGGAGATTTACAGTGTCAGCCGAGCGTTTGGTTGAACGAGAATAGAGTTCAATCCATACAATTTTCGAGAAATATTTCTATTACTGATACGAAGTTGGATTGAATTAATTTTATCTTTAAATCTTTATTATTTAACATGATTCTTATGGGGGTTTCTCGACATTCTTGTCGAAAAAGTCCAAAAATTCATATTATAAAAATGTGCGTAATTCAAATTAGAAACTACAGGTACTTGTCATGCAAAATAAGATATCATTGATTTTAAAATAAATAAACATCGACAAAATCAACTCCCGTCAGTTCTTCAGTACTTTGATTTGTGTTTGTAGGTGATGTTTGACCAGGAAATTCAGAAGCACAAGAAGGTTGAAGAGTTGATTATGCAAAATCTGAGGGCTCAGGACAACATACTTCGAGCACTGACAGATGCTAATGTTAAGTACGCACCAATACGCAGGAAATTCAGTGACGTTGCCGCAAGGTAAATTCTGTTTATATTTTTGTATTTATGATGTTTTGTGTATGGAATTATGATTGTAAACACCGCATTAATTACATTTAGATATGTAAATGTTAGTTATCCAATATGATTGGTCATGATTGGGGTAATGGATTCTTGTATAGTGATAGCCTAATTTAACTACCTAAAATTAGCACACTTAAATGTAAATTTTTATTTTGCAAATTGTGATAGGATTTGTACGTGCATTAGTATGTACATGTATTGTGAACTATGTTAAAGAGGCTGTATATTTCTTAATGTTTGTGTGTCCAGCATGTACTGTGCATTGCTTTAAAGAGGTGCTTCATTATGTTTGTAGGCGAGAAATGATGATCAAGGATCTGATGAATTCCTTTGATGTGTACGAAGATCTGCTGGCAAAGTCTCAAAAAGGACAGGAATTTTATAGGAAACTAGAAAGCAATGTTTCCAAACTTCTGACTCGCTGTCAGGGGTTGTGTAAGATTCAGGCTGAGGAAAGAGAACAAATAATGAACAGGCATAAACCCAAAGGTACATGTACAAGTTTATATACTTAATTAATATTAGCTGAAATAGTGGATTGCTTTGATGTAAGTCCAAAATGTTCTTATTCATAATAAGCATTCAAATTCATTAAAAAATAAATATTATAAGACTTTTTCTAGAGAGAATTTAAGCTTGGGTTTAAAGTACTGCTATGAATAATATGTTAAAATTAAGAAGATATTTATATGAAATTTGAATTTCAGATCCTCCTCCTAGACCGATGGCCCCCAAGCCAGACAATACAGTTGCTGACCCCGCCAGTGCTTCTATAGCTTGTGATGGTTCTCTCCCCACGGCCACAATGCCCCCACAACCAACACTGAACACTATTCCTGGATTCGAAGGACCAAAGTTAAAAGACTATTTACCTTTCATGAAACCAAAGACTTTTGGCAAAGACAGAGATAAGAATAAAAGAAGTTCTTCTCGGCCTGAGTCTGACAATGCGGGGTTGATGCCAGGTGATTTATCTGGTGCAGCACCCAGTATGCCTCAGGTATGTTAACTCAGCAGAGACAATTTTACTGAAAAATAATATAGATTTTATGATTAACTTTATCATATTTAAAGAATTTTCTCATATATTTATTGCAGAACTTGCCAAATCAAGGAGACTTTAGCAGTTATCTTCCTAGAGCAGATCTGCAGAATCCATCAATTCCACAAGTCTCTGCTTTCACAGGAAGCCAACATCCAACAAGAGGCCAATCGGCATCTCCAACATTTAGGCCCCCCTTCAATCCCACACATGTTGATGTAGGGCAATCCTACTCCTCTCCTGGTCCAAGTCCTGCTCCGAGCCCTGCCCTTCCATCACCTGCCCATAGTCCATTACCACAGCAACAGTTCAGATCCCAGTCATTGAGCCCTGTGCCACACAATGGAGCCCAGAATCCAACACAGAGCCAAGAATATCATAGCTTGCCAGTAGGATATAGTTCAGGTTCTCTTCCCCAGAGTCAGAGCTCACAATATCCAGCCATGTCTCAAGGGCAAATGTCTGGATATCAGGGTGTTCCTCAAAATCAGATGCCAGCGTTAGGTTCAGATTCAAGCAGACAAGGAATGATACCTACTCAGCCACCTGGCAATTATTACAAAGACGATCCCAGACAGTTCCCACAGGTTAGAGATCCTAGACTCTCTGCTGCCACATGTACTGTAGACCAACAATCAGGTCATTCTTTCACTCAGATGATGACAGGTCAACAGATTCCCTCTAGTCAATTACAGCACAGTCAGCCCAATATGGTTGTTAGTCAAGCACAAGCTGTCGATAATGTTGGTCAAGGGCCTTCATCTCATGGGAGTCAGTTTTATCAAAATCAATATCAGCCCACATTTCAAAATGTTTCCATGCAACAGCCACAGCAAATTAGTCAAGCACAGCAATTCCAAGGAGTTGTTAGTCAAAGTCAACAACAGTTTTCAAATTCTGTGGCCTCAGATGTTCAAAAAATGAACCAACAGCAAAATATGTATGCTAATCAGCAAGTAAACAGCAGTGGGTACCCAACCAATCAGAATGCCCCAAACAAAAATTAACCTATGGCCAACCAGATTGATCCTTACACAGGAGGAAGGGCCTCTCCGGCCAACATACACTTGGGACTGCCCTATGCCAGCACCCATCAGTCACGCCCTGCCACTTCCATCAGCCATGGCTTTTATAAATTCTACACAGTGGACAGTGGAGAGCGGAACTTGGAATATGGTCATCAGCCCCACGATCATCGTGGCTACGTTCCAATTCAGTCTGGCGGACCACAGCTTCACAATTCAAAATGGGATGCAGAATTCCCTCAAGCCCAGAAGAAAGAAAATGATGCTAAAGAAGATCCTAGGTATCAGACAGGTAAATTGCTTAATATTTACATGAAATTCAAATGTTAAATGTACATGGGGTCTATTCTGATGAACCAAGTTATTAACATAAATATTGTTCTCTCATATCATTTTCAGACGGATTTGGAAAGCTATACATGCAAACAGGCATGCCGTATGCCAGCACACACATGTCTATCCCGGCCATTGCTACTAGCCATATCAGTACACAGAACCTTTCTCAGTCTAACGCAGTTCCAGTTCTTACGTATGGACATCTTGGATATGGCCCTCTGTCATCCACCAGCCAGTCTGCCACTAACCTGACTCAGACATCATCAGTACAAGCTTCAGCTAAACAGCAAGTTTCAGTAACACAGCTGCCTTCAGCTCAACAGCAGATGCCGAGATTTCCCTCAGGCATGCCTTATGCCAATACATCCCAGTCTATGCCAGCTATGTCCTTTAGCAAAATGAGTAATGCAACACAGAATCCAGTGATGTCAAGTAATTCTGCTCAGTCTTACATGAACATGTCTACCACTCACACCAAAACTCAGACTGTTACTTCAAATGTGTATGGCAACCAAGGGAATTATATGAGCATGCATCAGCCTCAGCAACAATTGCAATCTCAGCACGGACCACAGTACATGCAATCTCAAGTGCAGCCACAAACATCTGACCGTGGTCCACAGAGTCTTGGTGGAAGCTTCTCACAAGGCCAACAACTGAGTCAGCAAACTGGCCAGCAGATGTACTACCAACAACAAGCATCAGGATATCCACAGCAAAGTATGGCTAGTTATCCAGGAGTGCAACAACAACCCCAAAATATGGCTCAGCAAACACAAGAAAGAACACAGCAACAACTTCCACAACAAATGACACAACCGCCACAGCCACCACAGCGAATGGGACATTATCCACAACAAATGGTTAAGCATCCGCCACAGCAAATGGCACAGCAACCTCCACAACAGATGGCTCAGCAACCTCCACAACAGATGGTTCAACAACCTCCACAACAGATGGTTCAACAACCTCCACAACAGATGGTTCAACAACCTCCACAACAGATGGCTCAGCAACCTCCACAACAGATGGCTCAACAACCTCAGCAACAAAGGTTTCAGCAACCTCCACTACAAATGACACAACAGCCTACCCAACAAATGACTCAGCAATTTCCACAACAAAGGTTTGGACAACAGAAGGCACAGCCATCACAAATACATGCAGTGGTGCAGCAACAATATCCACAACAGATGACTCAACTACAGCAACAACAAGCACAAACTAGGATGCTTCATCAAGGAATGATGCAAGCACAAGGGCCACCTTCACAACATTTGCCACAAGGAGTTATGCAACAACAGCAAGGACTTGTCCAACAACAACAACAACAGATGTCATCGGCGTCAAATTATCAATATCCCTCTGGAGTTTCATACCAAACTACCAGTGGAACTTCAACCCAGTTGTCCACTGGCACAGCTTATCAAAGCTCCATTGGAGGAGGTTACCCACAGGCAGCCAGAGGTGGATCGTACCAGCAACCTAACAGTGGTTCTTATCAGCCATATCCTGCCAGCCAACAAGCTCCCAACATCTACCAGACAGTGCAGGAACCACAAAGAAATCAACTTTCTGGCAGTCAGCAAGGTCAGTACAAATGTATCTTGTTAAAAAATAAGGCTACCCCAGGGAGGGGTTTTTGCATATTTTTCCTGTAAAAAATACTTTTGTATAACTGATTTAAGTAAATTAAGATAAAAAAAACCCCGATATTTAAAATACATGTATATGTTGAAGTAATGCCCTCTTTGTATGTTGTAGAACTTCAAGGCTTGTTTGACTCCTCTCAGTCCGCACCACTGCAGCCATTACAGCCACTAGTGGTGAGCCAGCCCCACCCAGCTTCTGTGGAAATGACACCACAAACCACAACACCGCCAACATCCTCATTGTCACCACCTATGAAACAGGTAATTTCTACAGTGACACAAAATGGGACTTACTTCTGGCCCTGTTGTGTGACTTTGTATTTGCATATTTAGAAGTAAGGCTACCATTTGTAAATGTTACCAACAGGCATGTAGGTATTACTGGAGCTTATGAAATTAGTAGAGAGAGAGGGTATTTGTGTCATATTGTGCACTGCAATGTTCAACTGACTTCATGCTGCTAATAACTTGTTATAATGTACATATGTTCATGGGTGTATATGCCATATTAATGATTGGTCAGTGGTTTTGTTAGTTAAGCTTTTGAACTGCTTAGTAGAATTCATTTCACTGAAAGCTAATAGCCAATGAATGATTAATATGGTAATTAATTTATAATACTGATAAGATTTGGGTGTCTTAAAACATTGTTACTTATTGTTATCACTTTTTCATAGAAATGGGTATGCTGTTTTGTAACATCTGATTTTAAAAACAAAAAACTGAACGTCCTCTAAAATAAAATATTAAGCCACTTCTGTGTGTATCGGTCCACAACACACTCTTTTATAGAACAGAATGTCCTTGAAATTACATGCATATTATAAATTTCATATTATGTTCACGTCACCCTTTTATTTGTGAGAAACACTTGATATGTGATTGAGTTTGAATTGCCATCTGTAGATTTCCATTGCCCCCCAGCAAAAATCTCACCGACGTCAAGATTCCAGTGCCTCTACAACCTCCCTGGACGACATTTTATCCACCAGTCCAAGTATTCCCCCAAAATCCGCTACTGACCATATGCTTACCCCCAAAGTTCTTACTGCACAGGTACTGCACAAGAAAAATAAATATGGAATAACTGTAAAAATATAATATTGTGTTTGTACGTATTGTAGATCAAGGTTCTATTCATAAATGTACCTGAAGTCCTGACAAGTGTAAAAATAGCATTTAGATGGCATTTCATAAGGAATGCCCATAATATTTTGGGGGGGAATCATATTGGCTTTGATGTTTTTGGTTTAAAAAAAAGTGTTTTGATGTAGGAAATTGAACAACAAAAAGAGGAAGCTGTGTTGAAGAATCAGTTAGCTCGACAGTCCTCCAAGGGCCCATTCACTGACCCCCTGGTGAAGGACAGATTTGTAGGGGAGGTGGAGAAACTGGCCAAGTATGTGGAGAGTCTGACGAAACCAACGTGCTCAGGGCCCACCAACCTGGATCTGGCCTGGAAGGTAACTCTCTAGTACAGTCTCATAAAAAAATAAACATTTATCAGCATTACAAGGTCATTAGCTACAATAACATTTTGAGTGACGTGTATATGCGTCATCATGTACCGAGTACCTGTGTCAGGCTGTACTTATTTTGATTTCATATTTCATTTTTTAAGCTGCTCTTACTCAATAGTACAGTGTATTCTGATTTGATATTTCTGCATGCATGTTGACTGATGATATGTTCATTAACAGGAACTTACAGATGAACAGGATAGAGGGGGAAAGAAGTCTTCTATGGCCATTGCTAGATGCTACCCAGCCAAAAACAGAGAACAGGACAGCATGCCATGTGAGTTACTTTACCTAATGGTATATAAATTTAACAACTAATGTACAGGAAAATCAACTGAACAGGAAATATGCATGGTTGATTTCTATAAATATACATGTACCCTATAGCATTATAATATATATATATATATATATATATATATATATATATATATAATAATAATGATGATTATGTCTTAGCTATTACTGATCCTAACTTAACCAAATTTGCAAAGATGGTGCTTCTTATGATACAAAATCATAATTTTTAAAACAATATTGTATCATATGATACTATATTGTATCATAAAATATTGTATATTGTATGGTATCATAGGTTTCAATATCATATTTTATATTAGTGTATTGATAAACATTGTATCTTTACAATACCCTATGAAATGATTATCAAACAATTATTTTTTAACATATGATAAACCATATTGTGTCAAACCACAGTATCCATGAATATTCAAGATCTTTAACGTGATGCCATGTCGCAGTGAGCTTTGTAATCTGTGATTACCTATGTTTCTAAATTCTAGTTGAAGATACTGTGTTTTAAAATCTATTTGAAATTATATTTTTTATTGCTAAATATTTTAAAAGACTTTTAAGTACTAAAATAAATTTTCCAGATGATGAGAATCGAATAGTACTTGCCACGATGAAAGATGATTACATCAATGCAAGTTCTGTAGTGGTGAGCTTTTTAATGATTATACATACCGGTAACCAAATCGTCAAAAAATTTATCTTCTGTCACCCAATTCTTTCTTTCATTCATGCATTCATGGAGGAATATCTGCTCAATAGAATTTAAGACAGCTGAATTATGATTTTAATTTGTTCTTACTTATTAGAAATTGTTATGAAAGAAAATGCTTGAAATTATGAATGCATTAATAAATATGAATGTATTATTAGCTGAAATATTTTTGTAACTACATATACTTTATATATTGGTATGTTTTTATAATTCTTCATCACCATTTCTTAAAATTTATGCAGGACTTGTCACCTAATTGCCCAAAGTTTATCACAACACAGTCACCACTTCCTGTTACACTCACAGACTTCTGGGTAATGGTATATGAGCAGGGGTCAGAGGTCATTGTGATGCTCTCCAGTGAAACGGAGCAAGGAAAGGTAAGTCTTATCTTAGGAACTGTTGGGAACTAACGATGTATTATATTTTGGGTCATTGAATATTATTTGCATATCATAATGCAATGTAACAAATTATATATTTTTTCAACAAAGAAATTCCCAGAGTATTGGCCCCAGCAAAAAGGACGAACTGAATACCATGGTCCTATAACCTTGACTCTTCAAAGTATAAAGGACAAGGTCAACTGGGTGGAAAGAATTATTCATGTAAACCACAGTGAGGTTAGCATGTGTATAATTACATTAACGTTGTATATATGTACAGATGTATTCTGTGGTAGGTGATAAATGGAAATACTGCTGCTGTTTTACTGTGCTGAATTTTCTTCAACTGTTTTTTAACACTTGATAAGTGCTGTAATTTTCCTACTTTATTCCTAACAAAACCATTGTAACGTCATACATACATGTATATACGTAATTGCTTCTAACCTTGGATTTATTCTGTAGAAAAAGCAAGGAAGAACAGTGGTACAACTACAGTACAAGAACTGGCCAGTCAGGTTAGTATATAATATACAAATATTGACTGGGGTTTTCGTCCCAAGGGGGCTAATATAATCAATGTTGCCCGAAAACACAGTCAACATTTGTTTTGTTATATGAAGAAACAAACCAAAATTTAAGAAATTAATTGAAAACAGATCGCCGTAATTTTCTCAGCTCAACAAAGAATTCACGAATTCAATTTTGTGCAAAGCTCATTTCCAAAATATCCTCAGCATCAAACGGTCACTTGTGATATTCCGCCGACCGTAAGAATTATCAGACAGGTGTTCTACCTGATTTTACTTCACAGTAATTCGCAAATCCTTATATCCGTTATGATAGCAAACCGTTGCATTGCGCGTTCGTTGTTTACTTGCCTTGACTGACTGTCTATTATGACGTCACCTTGTTTTGGAGTCGCGAAGAATTATTTACGTCACCGTTTACGAATCAACAAATCAGAGGCGATTATTTGAAATAGAGGGAATGTTCTCTAGATTTTATTCCTAGTCGGTCAATATCTAAAAAATATTGACCGGTCAGTATTTTTCGGACGAGCTGATATTACAATTATTGACTTCGTCTATATAGAGTTATATAGTGAGAATATACTACTGAATATAACAATATTGTATATAATATACAATATTGTTATATTGCCATGTTTGTATAAAAATACTGGAACCAGTGAATTTATAAATATTTTTTTAATACTTTCATTTGATTTTTTCCAGTGGTTTCCCTGAGAATATTTCCTTTATTTTGCAATTTATTACTGAAGTCCACAGCTTTTATAAACAACAAAGAAGTCTGTTGAAGCCAATTATAGTCCATTGCGGGTAACTCAAACATTTTGATCTCAAATCATTATTACTTTGAAAATACATTTGTAATGTATGATCTATAAGTCTGATTTTCATGTTGATGTTCATGTACAATCTTAAATTTGCTAGAGGCAAATTTTCACAGAAGTAGATCATATTGAACAATTTAACATGGGTGCATGTAGTAGTCCTCTTTGGATATTAAGCCTTTGTAATTTTACTCGAGCTTGTGGATCTCAATTTTTCCCATATAGATAAAAAAAAAGGTTAAAAAAAAACTAGCAAGATCCTTGGTCATTTTCTTGTGATAAAAGATATTCCTCTTAATAGATTGACTATGTTTCTTAGGACATTTATTTGCGCAAACGTTTAGGAACTCTTTTATCTTTGAAATTCTGTGAATTTCAGCAATGGCATCGGCAGAACAGGTGTGTTTATGTTGGTATACACATGTATGCAAGACATTGAACATGGAAAAGGAGTATCAGGAATCATGGATGTGGCCAAGAAAATGTTTCGTCAAAGACGTCTAGCCATGAAAGAAAAATTACAGCTCAAATATGCATATGAAGCCATCCTATTCTATACTCAAGACATTTTAGCAAAAGGTAAGTGCAGCATCAGTTTAGTTTTCTGAAATTCTAGTGCATGGTTTTTCCATCCAAGTATTTCTTTTTTATGAGAATGCTTCTTCCTTTTTTGTAGAAAGTGTTAAATAGGAGCATCCCCCTTTAAAATATATTATTACAGTAAGAACCAAAAGAAAAGTCATAGGTGGCTTAACTTTATTTATTTGTTGGCTTCTGACATTTTGTGTTGCATGGGATCATTGTGATTTATTTGTACGATGCATATATACAAAACATTACATATATTTGTAGAAGGAATTCTGGTTAAAAAAGCCTCATTTGGTGATAAACTTCCACATCCTGGAGAGAAATCTAACCAGTGGACACCAACTGAAGATGTGTTGTTTGGTTCTTCTATGCCTGTTAATGTTTTACGAACAAATGTTGCAAAAATGGGTCTCCATGCCATACAGCCTACTGCAGATGAGAAAGGAACATTGATTGAACACCCAAAATCAGGCTTATCAGAAAATCTTCCTGATGTAGTACAACGATCTGACATAAAGGAAAAAGAACAAGGGGCGGGTACAAGCCTAGAACAACAGAGTGATAGTGTGCACTGCAGTCCGAAACTGCCTCACTCTGGATCAAACTCTTCCCTGAAAAGCCTGGATTCTGCATCACACAGGAGCTTAGATTCAGTGTCACTGCCAAGTTTTGATTCGGCGCCAGAATCCAAAGAAGGATCCCCATTCCATCAGCCGGTCAGGCCAGGGAACCAGCTGTCTTTGGCAGATTTACAAAATCCTCACACTTTTGACTTGGGAACCAGTGAAGGGAAAAAGAAAATAACAAAAGCTAATTTTCAGCAGAAAACCTCTGGACTGTCAGATCGTTCTGGTGACCCAGCAGACCCATTGAGTTCACTTGACCCACTTTGGTCCTTAAATAAATGATTATGTTTGATGAAACATTCCATGAGAACTGAATGCTTGGATTTCTGCAGTTGTTGTAGATGTTGCTTTTGATGTTTGATTTAGGTCACATGGCTGATCCCTTGACAAAATGCTTGCTCCATTTTTTTTTGGAAAAACAAAATGTCTGTGATTCATGGTGAGAAAGCTGTCTTAAGTGTTGTGGAAACATTACATTTTTGCATTGAATACATATCTACCTTGCATAATATAGATAATGCCTGTAATCTTTTTGGTATGGAAAAAAAAATTATGGCACAATGATATTGTTAATGATTGTTTAAAGCAATATGAGCTGCAATTTTCATGATGAGATTTTTTTTAACAAAAATGTTATTTTCTACTAAAACGACAAAAACATCACGGTTTTTAAATTTCTTTTCGCCAAATTTTTGTGAAAAGGGCCGTTAAAGAGCCTTAATTGGAGCGAAATTGAATTATTGTCGTCCTGTACAAAAATTGATTTGCTATATGTTCCTTAGAAGAGATATCTTTCCTCTGACAAAAATTAATGATTTTTTCCAACCTTATTTATCATAAAAGTTTAAGTTACATGCAGACTTAGCATACTAGCAGGTTTTTACAGCAAAATAAAATTCTATAAAATACAGCTCATATTGCTTTAAGGAATCCAATTTGTGATGAAATAAAGTCAAACTCTTAAAAAATTATCAATATAATTGGTTCAATTATTTCATGAATGAACCTGTTTTTGTATGATTTGTTGAGACTTTTAAGGGCATTTCTGAGTAATTATGTATTTATTCTAAAAGAACCCCTTGTTGTGCAACTGATGAGCTATTTAACGAGAGATAGATGTGTTTATACTTGTATTATATTGAGTGTTATATATACTGTTATTGTCCATAATGAACATCCAAAATAAAATAAAGTTTTATCAGTGTACATGTCCCTGTAATTTCTAAAGGAAGGTTCCATTTGCATGTAATGGAAACATTCTCTTTAACATACAATAGTTTAACTTTATGGCTATCTTACAACTATGCCGAATGTTTGATTATGTCTGTTTTAGTTATTTTGAAATTTTTCAGAATATTTTTTGCAATATTCTTAATCATAAAGCCACAAAACCACTAGTAATGGAAAGGAGCAACTGCCCAGAAAACATGGAGTCCAAGCTCTCGGACAATGTAGATTTACTTTTGATTGATTAAGAAATAATCCACACAAAGTTAACACTATGATTACAAAGAAGACATTATTGAAAGATGTTAAAATTATTTTTATAGCTTCATTGTATTTGAATTAAAGTGAACATTAAATTAACTAAAGTAAAACTGCATTTTGAAGCAGTTCATACGCCAACATTGTTTCACTGGATCGCACGTGGATTTCATCACGTCAGTTTAAAGCTGTATGAATTACAATTGATTTTCTTAAAAAAAAGAAACGCCTCTCTAGCTTGTCTGGTTTCAGCACAAATAACAATTCTATGAGGATTTGCATTTCTGTGTAAAACTCTGGGATTTTCCCCCTTCTACCGATTTCAATTGTACTTCTTTGGCAGATATGTGTATTTTTGGTAAAAGAAATCGTCAAAGTGTGAGAGACAGTAGTATGATGTAATATTCAGTGAAGTCTGTCTCAAGTTACCATGTCCACCAATTTTGATGATTTCTATTGAAAATGTACATTCCTGGCAGAGAAGTACAAATTGAAAGTCTGTGAAGATTTCTCTTTTTTTTTTCTCGTAGAATGTCAGGGGAACGAAAACAGATTTCTGAACATTTGAAATGGGG
The DNA here is from genome assembly GCF_963853765.1 of Magallana gigas. NCBI lineage: Eukaryota > Metazoa > Mollusca > Bivalvia > Ostreida > Ostreidae > Magallana > Magallana gigas. The sequence continues at coordinate 14,061,725 of NC_088854.1, forward strand.
AAATCTGACATCTTTATCATTCAGAAGTTACTCTGAAACCTTGCACAATATTTTTAAATGTTATCATGTACATCAGGGTTTTTTTATAATGCATCCCTTAGACTTATTTTGATTTTACTCACCAGACAATCAAGTTCAACAGTGAAATATCTAGGGAAGTATGTTTCAGAATCTTCACAAGAACTACAATGCTTCAATTTGTGATATTAGTATTACTTTGCAAGAATTCTTATACCTTCATATCAAGTAACGAGGGCTGTTGTTATTACTTTTCAGTTTTTATCATTATTTTGTTATGTTCGATACGCTGAGGCTTCTATGATAATTAGATTGGTCAGTTGAATCATCTTAGAACTTGCACTATAGGGCGTTATGTTCCAAAATTAGGTTCAATGCCTGATTTTTATGTAGGTTTTTTTTATGTATTGTCAACTCTTGGAATATATGAGAATGTTTTGGAGTCTTTTTATATTTTAGAAGAGTTTCATATATAAAATATTTAAGGAGATACAGAAACTCTTGTTCAGGGGAGTAATATGGCCCAGTGGGCATCTTGTTAACTTCTTTTAAGAACCTGACAAGCTAGAGGGGCACTTTTAAGTTAGGGGCAAAAATTACTCAGGTGAGCAAAACAGGCGCTTGGCCTCTTGTTGCTTTTGGTTGCATGCAGATTGTATTGTTTTTCAGGGTTAAAATATGTTGCATAACAAGGAAATCTTTTAGTTTATCATTGTAGTATGGTTTATATCCTTTTTAGTAGTCTGGTGATTGCAAGATTACTTTCGCCTCGGGATCATTGGATGCTGATATGGATTGAGAGCAAATGGGGAAAAAATCCATCTTGATAGGTTTTGAAGCGTTGTGAATTTTGTATAATGTACATTCTCGGAGAGAATCAATTCTAATAACATTGCTTAATTTGATTTTTGCTTGTTAAAACAGTGCGCATAATTCAAGCCAGATAGAAAGCGGTGTGTATATATATACGATCACCAAATTTTCCGAATTTTAGATTTGATACGACATGGCACATTTTCTCCTGGTCGGGGAGGGGGACATGACTGTCCCTGAAACGAAATTATCCGGAAGTGTGTGGCATTATTGTTGACGTGTTTGCAACTGTTGAGGAGTGAATCTGATCATGTTGTTATTTTAAGATATTTTTATCCTTCTACACGTGTGTTTTAGTGTTTGTGTTAAAATACATTGATATATGTAGTGCTTAAAAATACGCCAAAATTGTGACGTCAAGATAACCAGGGATTAGTTCCACAAAATTTAACATCAAAATGGTACACGGATGTTATAATAAACTGTTCAATTTAGGTTGATATGTTCTTATAAAATGGTTTTTTTCTCGTCTTTCAGAAGTAATAGACTCGCACATTTTATAAAAGGTGAAAACAGTAAAAGATTTCTTTCCACATACGTCCAGATGTTCACTGAGTTTTATTTTACGATATTCCCATGAATTAATGTGCTGTTTATGTATCCGGATTCGTTCCCGTAATGTATTTCTTGTTTCTCCAATATAAAGTTCTCCACAACCAGAACATATTCATATTAATTCACCGGAATATCGTAAAAATAAAACTCGGTGAACATCTGGACGTATGTGGAAGAAATCTTTTACTGTTTTCCCCTTTTATAAAATGCCACGGTGCGAGTCTAATACTTCTATATATTGTTCTTACAAAGAAAATAAAAAACGTTTACATTGTATAAAAATAATGAAAAGTCTATTACCGGGAGAAGAATAAGGACGATGGCTTGATTTTTGTAAATTGTAATAGTAAAGTTTCTTTAATTCAATGTGTATATTATCCCACTCGTTACATAAAAAGATACCGGGTACACTCCCTTTTCTATAATATATACTGATAAGTTTAGAAATATCAAGGCTTATCTTTTCGACTATATAACAGTAACTCTTTGTGTAGAAATTTGAGATTACGATTTATTTTGACGCATTACAACATTTCGTTTTGAAAATAAAATGAAGAACGATTTTAACCCCAGCCAACTCCAACTCGTTTTTTTTTTATGGTGAGTTATACATGGCAGTGATCTCTGACTACTCTTACATATCTCGGTTTGAGGAAAAAAAAATGAATTTCAAAATCGGGGGTAATTAAGATCTAAACGCAGTGACGTCGTGTTTTAACCACTGAAGAATTTGCCCTGGCGCACCAAAATGACGTCACCTTTGCGATAAGAGCAAAAGCACGGCTTCGCCAGACCCGATGCCATCGGCTCTCGTATCTCTGAAAGGATCGTGTGGCTGTTATATAATTGATTTTAAACGATTGCTGTACGCCAAAAATATATATGTTTTGATGAAAAAGTTTTCTTGACGTATGCAGTAGATGTATAGAGTTCTCAATACAACGAGGGCTTAGAAACTTGTTTATATTTTTACATACTGATTTTATTTGTCAAATAATAAATTTAACCGCATTCAAATAAACAATCGAAATTTGTTTGGTGTTTCCTCGAAATTTGTTTTGACATACATACACTTATATAACCTTCATTTTTAAAGTTCAATAAACGTTCAGGCCTCATTAAAAAATATGTTCCATCTGCAAGACTGAAAATTGTACTTATGAAAAAACGATGTGATTCTACGAAATATTGGTAAATCTCTCCCTGTCTAAATCCCTATCGGATCAAACATCATATTAATACTTGACATGATTATGATTTATATTTGATTTATTGTCAGCCATAAGGTTCAAAAGGTGCCTTCATGAAGATATCTATTTGTCTGTTAGTTAGTTTGTTGTTTTTTTTTTCTCTTTTGTTTTTTTTTTTTACTTTTTTATTCCTATATATACTTTTTTCTAATTGAAAAAAAATCCTTTCCTTTTTAATTTGTTTTCCTGTACTAAAGCATACGTATTGCTTGATTATATTTGACAAATATAAAGTAATAATTTTAGGATTGTAATGTTGACAAATATCAGAAAAATAATTAAACAACGTTCATTTGATTAAAATCGAGTTGAGTTGATTCTGAATTTAAGATCCGCCCCCAGCGACACGCCCCCTTTTTACGCTCACTGATAACTGAGATAACCACACCCCTCGTCAGTTAAAAAGTGTTTTTTTTTTAAAAACTTGACAAAATGCGCAATATATGATCTTCCAGTAACATAATTTTTATTTTACAACGAGGATTAGCTTGATATTCATCCAAACCTTTGTTAACCACGTGCTTTTTGTTGACAAAATAACGCGGTAACAGTAATATATTCTGACGCCATTTCCGTTTCGGTTCAGCAAATAGAATCCTCGTAAAACTTTACTTTTACAAACACGCTGTAGAAGAGTGCGAAGAAGGCCCAAAATGATAGTTTACCTTTTCATCTGATATAGAAGATGGGTTTAAAGAATTTTCTTATATACAGTCTTGTTTTACTAACTGGATTAAAATTGACAATTAGTGAATTTGCGGGAAATGCTAACTATGAAGAACCAGGTAAGTGTCATATAGGCCTATCAACGACTGTCATTATTTTTAGTTGTGAATAAGTTTACCCCAAAGAAGTCTTGCGGTGACTTTCGTAATTCAGGTTTTTTAAAACTTCAATAAAGTGAGGGAGTGTATAAGACCTACAGGCTTTTCATAGAGTACTTTGTCATAATTTCAATAAGGTTTGGATATCATACCCTCTCTGTGATTAAACTTGTAAAAAGGGGGCCCCAGGTAAAATTGGGTCACCGACGTATTATGAACTTGGACGCGTCGATACACATTAAATCGCGCCTTTATATTAACTTTATTATAAAAGTGAAATGAAAACTAACACATGCCACAAATTCCTAACTTTACTGTTGTTTATGTTGATCGTAATAGAAACAACTGAGCAGGTACCCCTATGTCCCAAAGCTATGTATTAAAGGTTCAAAAGACACTTGAAGATAATAGAACTGTTTACCGAGTGTTGTTAATTTTAGTTTGGCATTTTATCAAGGAGTTTAGTATGTGTATTTATATATGCATACGTAATTAGAGATTCATAGATTTGACCGAAATTAATTTTATTGACTACATGTCATTTTGTTTTAATGAAGAACAAACTGTTCATTTTTCATTCTTGTCCAATGAGGGATGGATTGTAAATCATTAAAGCAACTCCTGTTGGGCTATTCCACCAGAGCGGCTTGTCTAATAGACAAGCGACATTAATATAACCCCATCAGATGCAAAGGCTCCAAGACAATGTGCACAGGAATGAGAGGTTTACACATGGTGAATTGCTTCTGACATCATTGATTCTGTGGCATACTTTCTCAGTGACTGGGTTTATGAATGAAATGTGGCACTTACGCTACCTCTGCCCACACACTGATAAAAAAAAAAGAAACGCAGTAGTTCTAATGTTATCTTTTAAAAAACGTTTTTTAAGAATTCCTAAGTTTGTAAATTATATCTTGAATACCTTTGTAGCGTCTTCACTAGTTCAGTTGAATAGTGAATACACATTGATGAAATTTCATTCAGTCTCATTTCACAGGAAAAAAAAACATTGAAAGGGGGAAATAAGTGTTTGGAGTTTCAGGTAGTGAAACTAATATTTGATAACCCAACTGCCTTCTACCTCTTAATTTCTGTGATTACAAGACTATAGTAGATAATGGCGATTGTGAATCGAGAACATTAACGGTATCTGTTTACGTTCTCTGTCATACCCCAGACGGCTTTGAAGATATCTAGAACCTGATCAGCTAGGAAGTTGTGTAGTGACGACTGTTGTTAGTTCACTTGAATGGCCTTCAATTTACTTTAAAATTTATAATTTAGGCTTTCCCTCAGACTTTCAGATAGAAGCTCATTGACTCCTGGCGATCTGTTGTATAATTTGAAATCTGGAAATGGTACAGGGTTTTCCTTCCGAGAAGTGGCGAGCTTATGTTTGTATACACTGATAACAACCGCACAAGTCATTTCATGTTTTGTTTGCAGACAGTTTAGATCTTATTCTTTTTGAATTTATTAACCAAATCTTTTTACCCAGACAGTAGAGTTAAATTGTATTACAGTGTTAAGAATTCTTTTAAAAAGTTACCTATACAAAAGAGGTTACATATTATAGAAGTTATACAAGATATCGGGATTTGTTGGATGATATTTAGGTGCTTAATCTTTATATGATGGGAAAAGGTGGTAAAGCAGAATTTCATTTCTCCTAATCTACATAGTAATCTCCCCTAAGACAGTATGCCAATGAGAATGTACATTTTGTCTGTTTATTTTCTAAATGCCAAGCCCCAGGCAGTTCATTTTAAAAAGATTGTTAAGAATTTGATTTGAGGCTTTCATCTATAGGCTGATTTGATGGATTGCCATTTAAAAAAAATCATTCTGTATGTTTTACTCAATTAATACATGTATGAATTTGTGCTTATTTTTATTTTACATGATAGCTAGCAATCTACAAAATGCCAAAAAACAAGTTTTCAAATTTTTAAAAATGGTCAATGTTTTATAAACTTTTATTGCTGTCAAGTCATTTTAATTTAGTGTGACCATGCATGCATGTAGCACATGTTAGAATATTTCTATTATTTATTTTTTTCTTCACTTTCTCGTGTGAAGTTGGCATAATGCTGGTATTGGCTGATTCTTCAGTGTAGAAAATTTGAATGGTGTAACTGTTTAAGAAATATGGTTTTAGAAGATAAGACATTTTTGCTGGAAAAATCCCTAAAAACTCTCAGAAAGTAGATTGAGTACAGAGTTTTGATTGAAATTTAAAAAAAAAATCAGCTTGAAAGATTCCTCTGATATCATCGCAATCATTGTCTGTTAAGTCATGTGAGAAGCATCTGGATGTGGAAATTGACGCAAAGACGAGCATTGGATCGTTGGTGTACAGCCAGTCTTTCTCCAGTTGAATATTATTTGGCTGTTTTTCACACAAAATGTTGTGTATTGAAAAATTTTCTCATTAAAAATTATGCATGCAGAAAGATTTGAACATGCTCGAGTAAGCAAGAACTGTTATTTTAATTATTCATTGTCACCACTTGTGAAATATAAAGCTATCTGTGACAATATTATCAAGGTTGATTTATAACACACAGGATTCGGTCACAAGATTCCAGTGAAGCATCATATAAAATGTTTCATGAAGTTTGAAATGAGTAATAATTCCAACACTTATCATGCACAGCTCTTCTTTTTTATAGTAATATTACGAGGGACAAGACATGAAGAATAAAGAAATCCTGTTATTTAATGAGATAAGGACTGGTACGGTTTTAAGAACATGTTGCTCTGTTATTATTTAAGAAGGAGTGTATTATGTTAAAATCCTGTCACACATCAGGTTTTAGCCACAACTCGTCACAATCAAGTCATTAAACTTACATTCAGAAATTAATGATTCACGTCAATAAACTTTTTTGAGTTAAAAAATGAAATGATTGTTGTTTGCTGCAGTGTCAATGTTCACTAAAAATGTTGATCCTTATCGTTGCTAATGTTTTCGCTGCTCCCCTGCTGCTGACAACACAAAGAGATGCTTAGGACTTTGGCCTTTTCATTTTCTATCAGACATGATCAAGTAGCCAAAAAATGACATCATATAAACAGGAGGAACTAGATATACTGTGTCATTAAGGAAAAGATGGAGTATATCTATAATTTAGAAGTTTTCACAGAACTGGAGTGAACTGTGATTATGTTAGAAAAAAAAATGAAGAAACATTGACCTCAGAAAAATATTTTTTTTAACAAACTTTTTAACAAGATCAGGTCCTTAGTTAAAATTCTTAGATTTTTTTGTTCTCCTGAAGAATATTGGTATATATAGATAAGTACATCAAATAGTTGGTTTTCCCCTTTGAAAATAACTTGGACATTTATAATGTGGGCCAGTGTGTTTGAAGTTAAGATCTTCCTTTTTACATCACCTGTTTGTTGTACATACCTGGCAGCTGTAGCACTGTAATGGGTGTATTCTAGTGTAAGTTTCACCTACTGTCTACAGTTTTATACATGTGTACGTATTGCTGGCTATAGTGTTCCCCCGTTACATACTCTCTCAAAGGAATGTGCGAAATATGCATACTTAACTAAGCATAACTAAGTTGTGATGTATCTGCTTATTTTTCTGTGCCACACAGACCCAAGCTTGAAATATGGAATTCAAAATTTTTTAAAAGTTATCTTTAGAGAAAAATGAAATAAGAATTCATAGTCTCTCCAAACACCTGTTAAGTTTTGTATAAGATGCACAAATTGAAGTAAGGACACTTAAGGAAATACTTGAGGCAGTAAATGACATTTTTAAAAATGTCATTGGTAAGAGCATTTATGATAACATATTTTAATTGTTTAAAACCAGGAAACACTCTGCATTTGCAACTTCAGAGAAATCGACAGAAAATAGAAAAAGTGGGTAATCCTCCAATAAAAGGTTAATATCATAAATTTTTGTATTGCTGCAATCTTTCAGCAACTTTATAGAGGTGTTCCATTTTACATGATCCAAATCCTTACGCATTTAATGATGTGGAGAGAGTATGTGCCATGTGTAAAAATATTTGCCAAAGTTTGATTACAATGAACAAAACACAATGAGGCGGAACATATTTTACGATGTGGTTAAGACATTCAGCATACCACGTGGAGTGAATGTAGTTAACATGTAAAGAATGTGAAGAAGTTTTTTTTTTAATACAATTGTACCATATTCTTAATTTTACTACTGTCTCTAAGCCCTATAGTTATGAAAGAATATCTTACAACAGTGATTTAGAATAGTAAAGGTGTAATGAAGGTAAACAATTCTAGAATTATGAAAAACTGATGATTTTTTTCCCCCTTATTTTTGATATTGATTCATTTTCAAGAATCCTACACAAACTAAATAATTTCTTAAGCTACATAAAGGACGCAAATGCTAATATATTATTAACATGATATCTAATAAATGCTAATTACTTGTTGTTTAGAAGAGCAGGAGAGTATTTCCCTTTAATGTTACCCCAAATCCCTTATAATTGGAAATGGATGCTCAGCATAAAGAATTCTGTTGTAGATGCATAGAATATTCATGACTCCATTTTTACAGACATTGTGACCTTTACCTTGAAGTGTTCTATAATTTTTTGTGTCTTGGTAACCAGATTTAATGAATCCAGCCTGTATACCAGCAACAGGATAAATTTTGTGGAACTAATCCCTGGTTATCTTGAAAGGAAGACCATGTGGAAGTTTTTGAAAAAGCACAGACGGAACTTAGGAGGGTCAATCTTGTTGAAGTTGATAGAAAATGTTCCTGAACACTGGAAATCAATTTCAAGGATTTTTTGGTACTTGTCTGTATGCACCAGGGATTTTCAATCGAAATTGGGTGATTACGTTTAAAATACCTGCACCATAAAGCAGATAGGTTTGCACTAACATTAAGGCTTTATCAGAGTCCCTGGAAGCAAAATCTTTGATAACATTAGCCAAAAGAAGCAGTAGGTGATATTTTCTCCCTCAGTCAGAATGTTTATCAAAAGGTCTGAAATCATCAGGGGGGCTTCAATATAGCCATTAGTAATTTTATTGGAAACCTCCAAGAATTGGGCATGGCTGGTTATCAGGAATCTGGGCTTGGCAGTTCTAGTCAACCAATACTGGGTACTCCTATACATATAGGTTAAGGCCAAACAATGTAGGCTGGGGTCAGATAAAAAAGTTGATTGAGGAAATTTACATGCTACAATTGAGATTATAAGGAAATGTGTATAGTTTCGGTGCTGTCTTTTATAAGTCAGTAATTATTCACTTCATTTAGTCATAGTTGAAACTTGGAACAAGATTAAAAGAACCATTAGAAAGACGGATTCTCCTGATTCATGAGTGGATATTCTGAGGAGATGCCATCATGGTTCAGAATTCGGGGGGAAAAAATGCAAACAGATTATGTATGTGTTAAATAAAAAGTGTACTCTTGACACACACTAGCAAGTGCTTTCTCCAGTATAAGGCTACACTGGCATTTCAAGACACATGAAGGGTGATCTCCCTTTTTGTGAGCATCATAAAGTTACCTCCAACCAAAAATGTTGTGGCAGGTGTTTAATATCCTGATAAAAAGAGATAAGGCCACGATTATCTTCTCTTCCATCACAGATTAAGGGCTGGTGTGCACTCTGGAGATGGTGTTCAGCCTCTCAAGTGTGCAGCAGACTCTTCTGTCTGGGGAGGGGCACCAGGGAGGCACTAACCTTTGTAGATCGGGCTTAGAAAGGGATTTGATCCAGGATGTGGATTTGTCTTGCTCAATATCTTTCTCTGTTGAAACAATTTTTGAAATGGTAGTTTGATAGCTTGGAGTCATCATCAAAGCAAGGCTGTTTTGATTGACTGTTGTGTTTTCAATTTCTGACAAATCACCGTTGTTAAGATGCAAATTTCTGGTGCAGTTCAAGACAAATAATATGTCATCTATATAGTGCTCTTCAATCATTCTAAATGCACATAATGCAAGCATTACGATAAGGTATTGAATAATGCATTGTGTATATATAATGAAACTACCTAGCATGGATGTCTAAAAAAATATTTATTGTTATTCACATGAAAATTAGAATTTTAAAAATGAGGTCATTGGATGTAGATATTTTTGTTTCAAACACCCGGGGATATGTGTTTGTTGTTGTTTTTTTCAATGCTGGAATGACAATTGCAATGTGAGGTCATAGATTATGCATGTATATCACTAATAATCTAGTTTTGTCATGATGCATCTATAATTCCCTCTGAATAATATATGCCAACTATCAATTTCTAAAAGGTCAATACACTGTATGCTCTGAATGCTAAAAAACAAATTTTGGATTTATACCAATATTGACCGTTCATTATAGTGAGTTTGTTTTGCCAATACCAAGAAATTTAATTTGTGGCAATTATAATTTTTTCTTTTGCTTAAAAATGAGCCATTACTGTTGGTGGAAGTGATTGCAAATTAGCATGCTGTGTTTCAATCACATTTCCACTTTCTGATTTCCAAGAGATGTCTTCATCTGCTTGATTTAATCTTTTATAAGGAGTGCAGTTTGGAGCTGATATCAAACCTATAACCACACCTGAAAGGGATGATTAATTACTGTGATTGAGCTAACAACCATTTCCCACATTCCCTATCTATCACCTGTTTCTACTAGTTCAAAAGAGGAAAAAAAATGCAAGTTATCATCAGCTCAGTTCCATGAGTTTCTGCTGTCTTCCATAGCAATGCCAGCCCTGGAAATTTCCCTGGGCCGTACCTGATGTTTAATGAGAAAGCATGCAGTCGATAAGCTTAACTAAGAAAACTAACATCTTAATCTCAAGAATGTTTTGAAAACTAGATATAAATACCAGTCACAAGTTGAATGTTACATCTGCAGAGGCTATCATAAGCAGCCCTAACCTATATGAATATTAGATTTGTATGCATTTCTTTCTATGTCTGCTTCACCAGATCTCCCAGTGTTTCTGTAGTCAGTATTTTTTTGTTCATTTCTGCCTGAAGGAAACTCACAAGACAGATAACTTTTTGAAGTGTGAAATACTCCATATACAGTAGTGTCCAATCAATATTAATTTCCCCCAGCATAAATCAGAAGAAGCTTTATTTGGCAATACATGCTAGATAAATGGTCTTGGGGCAGCTTTCTTCCTTCACAACAGTACCGAATTAACAAGTAGCTTGGAATGGTAACAGGTCTGTCGGCAATGAAAATAATGACAAATTGACAGTTTTCAAACTTCCCTTTGATGACCTTGAAGACAATTTTCCTGTGTCTATAGCATTAAAACATTGGGTGTTGTATTTACCCATAAAAGTGCAAGGTTGGCCCAGCTCTTTAAAAATAGGCTTAATCTATGTGTTCACACCTAATGTACCCATATTTTGTTAAGGTATACAAATATAAACATGTCTTATCTACAGACTTTTAAGATAAGTATAAATGTATATTGTTGATTCAGTTTCTTGGACTTTTCAATGACACAGAGATATTTATTGTGTAAAAAACTGAAAGAACAGATAAAAGTGTGAAATTTTCACCTGCGCTGTAAGCTTCTTCAAAAAAATAAGATGTCTCTGGAGTGCAGTAGGATAATGTTTATAATAACTTTTAGAGTAAGCAAAGAAGGATAGGTGGTGGGTCTTGGGAAAGTTTTTTTTCCTCTGGTTTTCAATAGACATTCGAATACCGGTAATACCCTTAGATTTGCAGTTGCAATCATCATGATTTGACACTGAAAAGATAACGTGAAGCATCATGGGACATATGATCATTCAAAAGCCAGGGGCAGCCATCAAACGTGCTGACAAAAATCGGCAGATATTCTCGTCATATCTGTTCAAGAGGAGCACGTGCAAAATTGATTCTGTTTCTTGGTAGGTCTGACAATGTACCAATGAAAATCACTTGCCAAAACAATTGCCAGATTTGCAGATTTAGTTATTAGCAATCTAGATGATGTAAAACTTGTTAACCTCACGATCATAGTAGTGCAGAAACCCATTAAAGGAGAGATCTACAAGAAAACCCATAGCGGGAATTGTGGACGCAAATACACTAGAGATGGAATAAGAGGTGGGATGGATATGTGTAAAAAAAAAATAATTAATGTTCTAACCTAGATAACAGAAAAGCTGCAGATCATCAAATCTGGTCTTGATGTACCACTACTGCAAGAATGGGGAAATAAAAAGTACTATGCCAAAGTGTTGTAGGAGTCGCTGAATTGACACCCACACCTGTAGCCCCTGCTGATGCTAAGAATGTTTCCCCATTACAAGTTTTGCTTGGCAAGTGGATTCTATGAGTTGTAGTACTCATGGGGTTTTAGCACTTATGATGAGAGATTTTTCCTAGGCAGAGAATCAAGTGATATAGCTCCTTAAAGTTGCATTGGAATCGATTTATATATTGGAGCATAGGTTTTGGAATTATCTAGCAGAAATCTGTGTTGTTGTAATGACATTAATGCAACAACATCAAGTCCCAATGCATAACCCTGCATTATTTCAATGTTAAAGTAATCTAAATGTTGTTGTACACGAGTAAAACACAGCAAAAACCCTGATAAAGAAGATTTGAAATCATGTTCTTTTGTAACAATTTAGTCATTTTAATTGGATAAAGGAATGATTTTTTTTTTATAAAATACTAATCACCCATATAATGTATATTCTAAGTATAGAAGCCATGATGAAGAGTTAATATTGAATAATTAAAAGAAATTGGTTTAACAAAATTAAATAGCTGTTCATAAGCATTGATGCATGTACTGTAGTTCTCAAAGTAATTTTAAAGATTGGGAAATATGTCAGATTGAATATTCTTTTGGCAGTAAAAGTTATGCATCTTAAGTTATATAACCAATATGGTTTTGGAGCCATATCTTAAATTGAAATTCCTTTAGTCCAATTTGAAGAAAGGAGGTTAAAGAAATTAAACAGATTTCATTCTGAATGAATAATTTTTAAAGAGGTTTGAGAACTTAAGCGGCCACTGGTTGATTAGATGAAGATGTGGAATATATGTTATCTGGCCCATCCTTTCATCGACAGGAAGAGGAGCGAATAGTACCGACTATCGGCATAGACCAGCGATGAAAAAATGTACACTCTTCAGCCAGGATCAGATTATGATAAAGAAACCCTTTTCATCATTTGCAAAAAATGAAAAGATTAAAAAAAAATTCACTGTCAAGTTTTATTTCAATGGATAGCAACACTCCTTCAAGTTCTGATTACAAAATAAAGATTTGTTGATTTAAATTAGAAAATTATCAGATGGTGGAATGCAAATAGCTAGTTAACATACTCCAATCCCTTGTTTTGATCTCCCAGGGGGTCATTCTCGTTAGGTATCAATACATCTTCTTTATTTATTTGATTTCATCAACTTTTTTTGAGGTTGAGTGAATGGAGCAGAGTTGTATGTAACCGGATTACTGATTTCCTTTCCACTTAGTTAAAGCTTGGCCTGATATCAGAGAGGATTTAAATTACTGATCACAATAGATAATGGACATGTACAAGTACCTTATGGGTATTTTATTGATAGATTGAAATTCAGGTACACAAATCTTCCTTTTCATAATATAAATACCTCTTTATCTGATAAATAGATTCTGTTGACCAATAACAAATGAAACTAAAGCAGGTTTATGTGACTTTGACAATTTCAAACCCAGCTTGAGTAAACAGTTCTGTTGCTTTGCATTGCTTCATCTAGGTCACAACTGACAGAGAAATGAATAGGTATTCATTAACATTTAGTCCATTCATCTTTATAAAGAATTTCCTTATTCAAAATCTTTGGGGTTCTTTTCATACAGTTTAAGATTTAAGTCCAGATAAGGTAGTTTTGCATTAAAAATTATGAATTATGTAAAAAAGAGGAGTCTTCATACATGCTGGAGCATTTGTATATAATTTCAATGTCGCACCTTCAGCTCATACAATACCTTGAGTCATCCCTTCATTGTACACGATGGTATTTGAATATCAAATGTCGCTGTTGCCAAACCATGACAGTACCATAATGGAAAAAACAATTTAAACATGAATTTTAAGACTTTATTTTGTCGGAGCTGTCCGGTATACGGGACGAGAATTGAAACCAATAGTGGGAGGTATCTGTAGAAGTGTGAGGACAGCAAAATGCTTGACAATTATGAGCTTAAATAAAAGCTGCCCGATGTTTTCCTGTGATCGCTTCTTACTTGAAATGACTGATATGGGGAATGAATTTCTTCAAGATGTCAAAATTATGAGCCTGATTGCAGGCAGTGTCTTGGTTTTTGCTATGTTCTTATGACAGGAATTGTGTAAATGGGTGTTGTTCTCTTCTCATTGGATAATGATTAAACCTTCCAGGAAAATAAACAGATCACGGCAAAAAGTCTGAACAAATTGCAAAGCAGTCACCTAAATCGACAATATTTGGTTGAAAATTAATGTTATTAACAAAATTTACTGCTTTGGGGAAAAGAAAAAATAACTTTAGTAAATCTTGCCTAAATAATGGTGTTTTGAACAAAATTTAATTTATATTCTTTTAAAGCTGATTTGTCCAATTGTATATCAAGTTTTTTGTGCGATGTAAAAGTTTTGTTTCAAAGATGTTTTGGCAAATCAAAACTAAAACTTTATTTCATCACATGTATGTCTGAAGTTTGTGTGATGGAAGAGCAAACTGAATTAACCCTTGAAGCAATAGGGGGACAAAACTAAACGGTTTCATTTGTTAACAAGCTCACAAAGCATGAACCTTGTTTTTTGTGTTATGTACCAACACAACTATTTTTTTATTCAGTTTAAATAATTATTTCTATTTGTGAAAAGAGACCAATTTTTCATAACTTTCATAAATTGGTTTGTACAGAAAATCATTTTATACTGAATAGCTATATCGACCAAAGCAACGTTAAGAGTTCTCTTTTTTAAAAATTCTATTGCAAATTTTTTTTTTTATAATTAACTGTGTTCTGAAAAATTTGTTTTTCTTCTTTTTCAGGTAAGTGAATCAGTGAATCAGTAGAAGGAAATGGTTTTATAACACCCAGTAGTCTTGTAGCCTTGCGTCATCCCAGGAATATAAAGTAATTTACCACACAGGACAGGTAGCCTTTTGTAAACATGCAGTGTCATCACACAGGTTGACAAAGTAAGGAGTGCATGTGTGCATTAGGCTGCACAATTTAACTGTTAACGTTCTGACTGCAGTACAACTCCTTTCTCTTATTTAATTTATTGAAATACACCCAGTTTGCACTATGTATTTAAGAATTGGACTAGAATTCTTTTTTTGTAAAGAAATAATGAGATTATGATATTTAATGATTACACAAGAAGTAGACCCTAAGCATATTTTCTTTTGTTGTTTTTGGTTGTTGTTCAGCTTGGCTTTGAGTATCTGTCTTTTTAAAAAGAAAAATGACCCGCTAGGATATAATCCGAAGGTCAGTATGGTTTCTGTGTACTTCATATTAGTAGGGAAGCTGCCAAGATAGTTAAATAGGTCTGAAATTTATTTCATGAGATTTAGCCCTGGCATTCAAGCCATATAAGACGTATAGTTGGATCAGAATAGGATAATGACTGGTGTCTGTTTGTCAGAAAATGATAATCTATGGTTTTACTTCAACAGTCCCTGGTTACCTTTAGAAATTATAGAATTAGTCTTTGAAAAACTAATGTCATTCCTTTGTGCATTTGCTGCCCAAGAAACCATTTAACACGTATTGATTTTCAATAAATTGAGCCTTCATTTGGGATACAATTTCTGAGGATATGAATTTGACAAATGAGTTTAAATAAGATTTGGAAGTTCAGCTTTTACTCAACATGCTATTCAGAAAATTATCTTGAAGGACAACATTAAAATCTTTTTCAAAAATTTACCACATCCGTGTAATTGGAGGCACGGTTAAATTGCACTGATTATTCACATTTCAAGCCAAGAGAGCTATAGCATTTAATTTATATGAAAAAAGAGTAGAAATTCAGGGATAATTAAGGAGCCATCATTTACATGCTGCATGCATGTTGTATCTTGATTTTGTTTCGATCTGCAAGAGAAATGAACATTGCCATGCAAAACCAGTAATTATCTAATGGTTTTAATTAGAGCAAAAAAAGAAAAAAAATTATAATTCCAAAACTAGCAATGTGAGATAATGTCTCTGACCATGCAGAAGGCCCAGTAATACCAGTACTCAGTTTAGGAGATAAATTTACCTGATCCCCCTGTATGAAAATTGACTAACTCAAACCACAGCCTATATTACATAACATTACTTTTGTAGATGAGCTGCTTCTCTCATTACCAATCAAATTTATGCATGTTTCAAAGAACGGAAGACCTGGGTTACAATCATGAATTTTGTGTGTAACTGATGGGGCTTTATGTATCGTTTAACTGATATATAGAACTTTAATACCACTGTACTCATTATGAACTGATTTAAATTCTGAATACGGAATACATGAAGACAATGGCAATGTAAAGAAGAATTTATGAGGCATTTGGATACTTTACTTAACATAGGCACCTCCTGGTCAGAAATTGAAACAACTCAATAGCAACCATTTTCTTTATTTTGGTTCAGATGCTCCAAAATTCGAAAATACTATTATTAGTATTCCATCATTTTACCTCCATTTTAAAAAACCCACCTTACCCAACAAATTCAAGAATGCTTTGGTATCTGTTCAAAGATAGAATCACCATTTAGCCTAACAGCTGTGGTCCATTGCCATAACGCACTTGTATTATGTTGCAGTGTTTATCACATTTTTCTATCTGTTTGTTTGAAGTTAAATGTTTTCTAGCCTAATGCATTTCTGTTTGACCTAAATATATATGTTTAAATAATTTGCCTGTGAAAGATACTGCGTTTTTATCTGTGACCCACATCATGGATGTCTAAATATTTAAATTTGGCAGTCAAAATAGGAGCAAGTGTATTACCTGAATGTAATAGCTAGGCTGTGTCTAAAAGCAAGGCTTTGGAAAACATGCTTATGTAGCATGCAAGATAGAGCATGCACCCTAAAACTTTTTTTTATTATAATAGATATGGGAATATAGTAATCATGGAGTTAAGAATTTTAAATGCAAATTAAAACATAAAATACCTTGGGGTATTTTACAAAAATCCCTTTTGTGAAATTTTTAAAGTACTATATTGTTTATGGATGTCAAAAAGGAAAGTATTTTTCTTGGGTCTTTTCTGATTGACTTGCTGGCCTTACAATAGGTCAAGACCTCTTATGATTTAAGAAGAGGGTCCTCCAGGGGTATCCGTGTGTCATTTTAAAAATATTTTTGACAGAAGGGATGAATTCAGGTTTCTGCCTGCTAGGTAAAGATGGCTATCACCCAGGCACTAAATTCATTTGAGCTATCTCCCATCTAATCTGTCTCATCTGTCCTCCCACATCAAACTTACCAGCCAGAAATGTTTTTTGACAGCTAGCAGAGGCCCAAAATTATTAAATATTTTGGAATATCTGCCGAAAATGGGTCAATTATAATTGAAGTTTTTCATTGACTGGGTTGCTGCATGCAGTGACATTTGAATAAGTTGTACTATGGTGGCAGATTTAATCCTAACCAATCTTCCTAGGTTTGAGTTGATGACCGATTTTTGCATATCAGTTTTGAAGGAAAGGGGGAAAAAAGAAGCAAGGGCCTTGTGTTTAGGTCTTTAAAGCCTTTGTTGTTAGAAAGTATTTGCTGATCAGTTTTATGAAGAGATTAATGAGGAATTACTTTTGCAAGTGTCTGTTTAGTTTTAAATCCTCGCTGAACTCCAGTCAAATCCTCTTGCAGGTCTTTCTTTAAAAGTGTTTATTTACAGTTTTAAAGAATTCAGTGGATGTTGCTTTTGAATTGGACCTAAGTTTACCTCATGCAATTAGTGTTAATGGTTGCAGTTTAAATTGTATGACCAGGTTTTGTAATTTCAAAGCACAAGGTGGGATGGCTGGTGTAATGTATTTTCCAAATTCCAGAAGTACATTTAGAAATATTCCTTTAAATGAACATTACAACCATTGATCGGAACTCTTATCAAGTTTTGAGAACATATTCCAGACACTTGCAATTTTTTCTCCATTATATTCAGCACAATGCCTACCCTGTCCCTCTGTGTCATTATCTGAGCTAAGGTTTGTTCAAATCGAGAGAGGCTGGTACTGTATACACTCAAAGACATCAAAAATCATTGTTACTAAATAACATATCTCTCAAACAGTTGTAATTGGGCAACCTCAAGGGTTGTTACCAACACTTCCTACTTTGATGATATTATTTTGGTTCCTTTTTTAATTTTTTTTTTTTGGGGGGGTGGGGGTGGGGGTTCAGTCAGTAACTATACTTGAATATCTTTGCAGTCTTTGGATAACAGTTTCTTTGTAATGTTCGAAATTTTTCTGTAGATTGTTTACCCCTTTAAAAATTGTTCAACTAATGGTACATTAATTGTTAAAAATTAAAGAACTGTTATTGTAAGTATCAGTTAGTTTTAAATTAAAAAATGTTATTGTAAGTATCAGTTAGTTTGATAAGTTAGAGACCAAATAATAAAATGATTCATTGTAGTCAAGAGAAGATGTTATGGATTAATTTGTTTAGTTTTGGTGCATGATAGGCAGATTCTCGTTTGGAGTGTACCGCGTTCAAATGAAATTAATTATGTACTTCAGTAGCAAACATCAAGTACAACTGTAGTAGGGGTCTGTACCCGGGCAATTACAAACAATTATGAAATTATCATTTATTTATTAATAATTCTCAAAGGATGTTTCATACAGTATAGATTTCTCAGGGAAACATCAGTGGCAGACAGGAAAAATATGCAGACTTTATCTCAGGATCTTTTGTCATCTAGCCATCATTACTTGAAGCAAAATTCATGTATTTCCACAATGTTGCGTGAGGAGAAGCATTTGTTGAAACTTTTTTTTTTTTACACTAGGTAATATAATGCAGAGATTGGAAGCATTAAAATCAGTGGGGGCCGTACCGTGAAGGAGTTAATTTCTGACCACTTATGGGATGGTAACCCCAGCTATGACTCCTTGTCACTTTACCTGAATCAGGTGTTAGTTTTCATTATGGGGGTTTTAAGGACCAGAGAGTTTATTAGAACGGGGGGAAACTTCATACTTTGTCACTCGAAAACCTATCCCCATTTGTTATCCCATACAAAAAAAAAGCACTAAAAAGTTATACCTATGAGCCCTTAAAAAAGTTACAAAAAAGTCATAACTAAGTTAGCACAATTTGGAACCATCTGATCAATTATGGTTCCAAATTAGCATCAAAAAGTTATACCTATATTGTAACTTTTTGCTTAAGTACAAAAAAGTCATAACTAGAGTGTAACTATTGACAATTTATTTTTTTCATAAAAATAAATAGGTATAAAAAAGTTATCAAAAAGTTATAATAAAGTTATCATTTAGGTACAAAAAAGTTACAAATTAAAGTTACAGAAAAGTTATCATTTAGGTACAAAAAAGTTATACATATAGGTATAGAAAAGTTATCATTTAGGTACAGAAAAGTTATAGATGTAGGTACAGAAAAGTTATACATATAGTTACAGAAAAGTTATCATTTAGGTACAGAAAAGTTATACGTATAGTTACAGAAAAGTTATCATTTAGGTACAGAAAAGTTATAGACGTAGGTACAGAAAAGTTATACATATAGTTACAGAAAAGTTATACATATAGTTACAGAAAAGTTATCATTTAGGTACAGAAAAGTTATACATATAGTTACAGAAAAGTTATCATTTAGGTACAGAAAAGTTATAGATGTAGGTACAGAAAAGTTATACATAAAGTTACAGAAAAGTTATTGTTTAGGTACAGAAAAGTTATAGATGTAGGTACAAAAAAGTTATCATTTAGGTACAGAAAAGTTACACAGAAAAATTACAGATGTAGGCAAAAAATATCTATCTGTATCATAAACTTCAGATAAAAAAAAAACCCAGGTACATGTACAGGTGTTATACTGATGAAAAAAAAGTCTCTAATGTTGACATGAACTTTTCATCAAATTGGTTTTGCTCTTGAATAGGAATTTAAAATCATATCTGTTCATGTGAGCAGAAGAACACAAGTCAATGTTTTTGTTAATCAATATGTTTACTGAATTATATTTACATCTAATGAGTATGCTTTCCTCCATTTCTTATGGAAACTTATAGTTAACGCCTTGTTTAACGATTGGTCGAAACCTACAATGACCTTAGAAAAATCATTGAAATAATCAGGATATCAATGCAGACTCATATTCCCATTGAAGACAATTTGGCTGTTACTTTTAGCTAACGTACTGATGCACATTAAAAATAATATAGTAAATTTAACTTACTTTACAAACAATTTATTAATTTGTTAAAAGAAAGATGTAAATATAAACAATATAACTTTCTTTGACGATTCATGCAGGTAATGAAGGGAGCAATGATTGCAGAAAAAATTTACATAACTCGCTAATGCGGGTAATGTATTTTTTCTGCAATGTCGCTACATTCATATCCCGCATATGTCACCAAAAAAGCATTTTATTGTTTACATAATTATCTCAAATCATTACAGACCCTATATGCAAGTTTTTTAAATAAAGCAATAATCTAACATAAAAGCATTTGGGATTACATGTGTGTCTAATGTTCTTGCTAAATTTGAATAGAAAG
This sequence comes from Magallana gigas, assembly GCF_963853765.1. Taxonomy (NCBI): domain Eukaryota; kingdom Metazoa; phylum Mollusca; class Bivalvia; order Ostreida; family Ostreidae; genus Magallana; species Magallana gigas. The sequence goes on from NC_088854.1 coordinate 14,081,958, forward strand.
TTTGAAAAACATTATTTTGTAAACCAAAATTTGACCAAAACCTTCATAATTAAAGCATGTTTTAGGTTAAATTCCTAACATATACTAGCATGATTTTGTTCCAAACATACTAGTATGATTTTTAAAACAGTCCTGGTTCTAGATGATACCAATGACCTGCAGTAATTTATTAGCAAACAACTGGATCTGTTTCTTGAATCTGTTCCTAAAATGTATAAAAAAGAATGTTTCATTATGGCAATTTCTTACTACATGTACTTTCATTGTAACTGTTAAAATCCTTGACAACTACCTTATACTTAAAACAGAAAATTATATAGCATACCAAGTTGAATATATATGTGACCAGCACCTGGCAGGTGAAAACTGGTTTCTGTTTACATGGCTGCATGTATTTCTATGGGAACGGTTGCTCTTGCATCTGATCTCTTTCATAGTATTATCCTCGTCCTCCATTAATCTAAAAGAAGGCAATAATATCTAAAACATGATACTGTTTGACAATTTTCAATATATGTAGCATAAATTATTATTAAATATCAGTAAAACTTTTAAATTCTCTGTTGACCTGGTACCCCCCCCCCCCCCCCCCTCTAAAAAAAAGTCAACATTGATACAGCAGTTGCCATTATATTCTCAGATTTACAATAATTCATTTACTAAGAGATATACATAATATATGGTTAAAAATTTAAAATCTGTATATCTTTACTTGATAAACACACACACTTACTTTTTTCATCTTGTATTAATGATGTATCTTCAATCTGGTGTAGAGTCTGCTAGCTGGACTTGGTTGGGATTTTTTCTGCAATACAATGATACTCTTTTTAAAAGAGTCGGCCATAATTTGATTACATATAGAATGTACATCACTAGATATACATGGCTGCATAGACTTTGATATAGATGATAAAATCATGCACTTCTTATTGAGAATTCTAGAAATATTCCAAATGTAATTCATTTCTAAGTGCAAAGCAATAATATAGAAATTGAGATAAGCAAACACAAATGAATTATTTAAAATGACTTGTTTGTACATCAGACTTACCCTGAATGGAAATGGTCATCCACAACTAAAGCCATATCATCCAGGTCTTAAGCATGTCTATCTTTATGAAACCACTGCTTGCAGTTTCATTACTACATACAACACGCTGTGATTCTGCATATTTCTTGAAAAAATCAGGAAAATCTTCACAACAACTCCTGTCTTCTTTGCCCATTTCAAAATTTGATGGCGGAATGGCAATTGTCCAATCAGAATTCACGAAAGTCAAAGTTTGAAATTTTGGCCAATCACGATACAGCTACGATTAATACCGGGATAAATCTTTAAAATTTATTTTGGTTAAAAAACAATATTATTTACTAAATATTATCTAAAGAATTCTGCATTTAATTGAAACAAATTTTAGTAATATTTTCTTTCCTTACAACCTGTTAGTTTATTAACCGATCATCAAAACTGGGCATTTCCGGTCTCAAGAGCCGCCATTTTGAATAATTTGAGGGAATTTTAAAAACTAAATCAATTTAAATACCAATGCATTTTTACAATTGATGAATATGTAAAACCAAAAATTATAACACCTTTTTCAAATAAAACATGTTTCCCAAAGTTTATAACACAGTCCTTATAGCTATGTGCTGTTATAAATTACGATGAGAGATAGGCTAGTACTGGGAAAACATACAGATGGAAATAGCAGTACTGTTCTTTGTTAACAGCATGTCTATTAATGAAATATGTGAATAAATATGATGAACCCATCTCATAATAACAAACAATGCTACCACCCCTCCCCAGCCCCCTCCCCTTTCTTCGCATGCATTCGATGTCGTGGGAAAATTCTGAATCAATTTCTAGGAATCTACTCTATTCCTTTATTCATGGGGTAGGCCATGAACAGTTGGAAAAATTGTCAGTGATAATATAAAGTTGATGCTACCCCTTAGTATTTAACAGTGTTTAAACGAAATCGTAATATGTCTAATGATGTTCAAGAGACAGATAACAAAATAATGCTTGCAGGAGCAAAATAAAAAATGTCTGCTGGTTAAAACACACACATCAACCTTTTATCTTAAACAAACATCAGTGTCATCACAGCACGGACTAAGCATGACCTGTTTAGACACCCTTTACTGTTAACCTGGGATGAGTGTGCGTTCAGGCGGAAAGTGATTTCCTGTTTCTGCCTTGTAAAAACAATAAAATTTTGGACAGGTGTTTGTGTTGCAATTGATGGACTGGATTCCCGTTATAATGGTTATGTCATTGTTTTCAAACAAATCTTAGTGATTTTACTACCCAGTGTGTGATCAACCTACATCTACCCCCCCCCCCCCCCACACTTATCGTGATTTTTATAAAAAACAAAGTTATAACGATATTTTATATTACTTTTTAGATTTATTGTGATAAAAGTCTACTTTAGACTTGAACCTCTTGGATAAGATACACTTAAATTTTTAGTGTAAAAATGACAAAGTCCAAACACATTCACAAATTGACTAAGTTCAATGTAGGTACATTTTAGTTATACTGAAAAGTTTCTAAGTTCAATGTAGGTACATTTCAGTTATACTGAACATTTTCTAAGTTCAATGTAGGTACATTTCAGTTATACTGAAAAGTTTCTAAGTTCAATGTAGGTACATTTTAGTTATACTGAAAAGTTTCTAAGTTCAATGTAGGTACATTTTAGTTATACTAAGAAATTTCTAAGTTCCATGTAGGTACATTTTAGTTATAGGGCAAAAAGTTTAAGTCCAATCTAGGTACAAAAAAGTTATAACTTTTATGTGCCTAAATCTTAGGTACATAAAAGTTACACTTTAGTTACAGAAAAGTTATGACTAAGTGTAACTTTTTTTTGTATGGGATGGTTCTTGGGCCCACTGTTTCATATACTGCACATGAATTACTCATTCCTTTGTCACAAGTACTAGCTGTACTTGTAGTTATCTATACCTGCGTTCATATAGTCTTCTTGGGTATGGGGGTGGGGGAACTGTATTATCTGTTAATACATCCAATTTCAACTCTGTTAGCATATCATTTGTAAATGCTTCCAATTTCAACTTTGTTACCATATGTTAGGATCATGGTCATTCCAAGTGTATTTAACTAGCTGTGTTTTGTCATTCTTAAGGTGTCCTAAGATAAATCAGCCGGAAAAATAACAAGCGACAACACCAACCAGTGACAAAGAACACGTTTTATTGCCACTTATATGGATTCTTTGATAGGAACCATGATGAAATCTCTACAAAGAGGTCTTGCTCTCTTTTTCGTCGGTCTATTTGTGTTTTCTGTCCTTTTGCTGAACAGTGTGTATTTGTATGTTCTGCTCACATGTTTAGGTCGACAGATTAGTTTGATGGGGGATGTCTGACAATTTGTAGAAGTCTGTGTTGGTAGTGATCAAAGGACATAGTTTTGGCGACTTGTCTGCACTCAAGCCAACTCAGATAGGAGATGGTACATCACTTAAGAACTTGTTTAAATCAATTAAAACTTTAAACTACATGTAGTTGTTAGGTAAATGTGTTGAGGATGGATGATTCACAGTTCTCTTCTAATTGCTTTGTTATTCTTAGCATAGCAATGGCATTATATTCACTGTATTGTGATAACATTCCTGTATTTTCATAAGGTGTAAATCAATTCCATTGGTTTAGTTGTGGGGAAAACTGTGCTTGACCACAGTTTCCACTTTTTTGAAAAGCTTTTCTTTACCTATCAAATTAAATATTTGTTTAAATGTACTGCTCATGCAAGGGCTATACTTCATTTCTAGATTTTGTATGTAAACCATTGACTATCCCACAGATTTAAATTCTCACAGAGAAAAAGGTTCAGCCTTTTCGGCAGAACAATTATTATTCAAGCAAATGGATAAGGTTAATAATATTCTTGTAAAAGGGATAGCAGCAGAGTCAAGAGGGCATTCATTTACATATTGTACATGCTTTTCAGATATATAAGCTGATTTTGTATGCATCTGCATGTACACAAGGTTTAGGTCACTGAAAATAAGGGAGGAACACTTCAAATGTCAGAGATGAAATGGTCAAAGTGATCATCAAACTTGAAAACCTGAACCCCAGGTGGCAGCTTTATGGTCGAAATAACCAGACAGAATTTTAGTAGTAAAATGCAGGTTCTGTATTAAATGATATTTGAAGTTTAGACAGGCACTGAAGGGTTATAATCTTTCCACATGGGTATTTAGGATAATTAGTACTTTTGAAATCTGGACTGAACCGATAAAAAAAATTACACCAGGTGAATTTTATGCAATTCGTGTTTGCCAAGTGCATGCAAGTACAGTGTGTATGTGTGGTGTCTAAACACGGAGAGAGTGTTTTGTTGATCTACCCTGATTTAATTTCACTTTATAGCTTATGCTTGAATGCAGGCTGTTATATAGCCCCTGGATTTATGGAGGGTATCTTGTAATAAAAGATAGCTGGCAGAGGACAAGATGGTGTTGACTGACTTTTTGTGTACAGAATGTGTCAAAAAAAGTGATTTAATGAAAAGCAAGGACCTTTCTTTTTTTTTTTTTTTACAATAGTGGCAGATTCCCCCAGCTGTTGACATTGTTGGTGTATTTAAAATGAACATAATCAATTTGTTTTTAGTTACATAAGTTAAAAAGCACATAGTCCCAATAACTGTAGAAATTAACTAAATTTTCTACAAGTACTCAAATGTATAGATCTACTTATTGCATGAATATTTTAGTCCACACTTTTTCAGAAGTCATCTCAAAAGAAAGCAAATCTTGTTTACTGAAGACTGTTTTAACTGTGTGTGTGTGATCTTTGAGGGACATAGTCGATTTACACAGGTAATAATCCTAGGGGCGCCAGTCGCAAATACTTCAGTGGAAATTAGATGTCAACAATATCTGTTCTTGTTCAGTGCTTTTCTGTTGTGTGTGAATTAGTAAAGTTAAAATTCCCTGCAGAGTTGGTGACTTTGGATTATATAACTGTAAGCTTGACCACAAATACGATAAACCATGATACAACTTGTTATAGAGCAAATAATGAGAAAAGCCTTGCTGAAGTATCTTAGAGATCACAGTATTTTAATGGCAGAAGGCAAGCAGGAGTCTCCATTTGCTATATGGTCCATGAACAAATTGGGCACTCTGGTCTAACGCTAGCTGATGCAGCAGATTATTCCTTTTATGTTCAGAAAATTATTTAAAGATTTTGAGGGTTGTTAAAGATATTTCTTAAAAGCAGAAATTTGACTGCATGCCTGCAAGTCAATGAGCAGGTTAAAAAAAATAAGTGAAAGTATGTACCTGGGTGGTGAATTTCACTTGATATTTGTGCTAAAGTACATGTATTCAAACAAACCTAAAACAACAGTATATATTCTTATGGTGAAATTGTTTTGGTTTATATTGATTTTGATTTTCAAGAATTTTAAAGCTGCCTTGTAATTTTAAATGGATTTTCTTGTCAAAGTTTTAAGATAAATTACAAACACATTAATTAAATCCCATTAAGACTCAACTCTGAGTTTTAGTAATGTTTGAAAAGAAGTACATTTATGGATGTCTAAGATTTACAGCATATTAAATCAAAAAAGTTGGAGTGTTGTTGATGGCTTTGGCTGGTAAAAGCCTATTGTGTTTCTGCCAGAGCCATAATTGTCAAACGATACACATTGTTGGTCTAGAGATGGGGTTTACATCTCAGTTTTCTAATTTTTCTGACATAAAAAGTAAACACTGCAATGTCCATGAAAGAGATGTGATGATTGCTTATTGTTTTGTATAGCATTCAGCTGTAGATCTTTTGAGGAGCTAGCTGACAGGTTGTATGGTGTGATGCCTCTCTCCCTTTCTGTACAGACCCTGTGTGATTGGTGCAGCTGTAATGAAGAGGTTGTTAGCATTTGGTAATGAGCCACAGATCCTATATTTTTGCCTTGTCTGTTTGTTACTCTATAGAGGAAGCCAAAATTTTCATGCAGCAAATCACGATATTTGGCTCTGCTTCCAATGGATACAAGAGCTGGATAGCCTGCTCTTTTCGTTTATTATTTATTCATTCTTACTTGTAACCACAGCATTCTTCATCATTTTCCTCAATTTGTAACTTCCTAAATTGTAGTGATGATGTTCTTGCATGCTCTTAGATAATATACTCGAAACAACCAACTACTTAGTACTTTTATTAATTGCAAATTGAAGCAACTAAAGAAAAATTGCTCGCCCCAATGAGACTTAATTCTTGTAGGCATTGATTGGAGTAATCTATTAATGTAGCAGACGGTAAACAGACCTTTTTTTTTTTATTACATCAAAGCTATTTTTTTTGTGTTATTTCATGCTCCCCAAGAGTCATGGCTAACACCCTCTAGCAATGAAGGTATAAGTTGCAGCCAACATCAATTTCTTAAATTCTAGATCAACCTTTTTTCACTAACAAACATTATTGCTCTGTTGAGATTGGAACTGTTGATGTCCCACCTGTTTACTATACAGTTTGGCCATTTTCCATCCTTGATTTGGCACTGGGGGAGATAATGAGTGCTTTTTGTCTTATTTAAACATCCATTTGGCTATAAAGCATTAATTGTGTTTGCAGGAATAAGAAACATAGCCCTTGAAGAGTTGTTTCAATATTTAATGACTGAAATAGCTAACAAACTGGCAAGAACAAATCCATTATTTGCTGGAAAACATCGAGATTTGCATCTTCAGTAAGACTAGACATTTTAGTATTTGCACCATTGGTGTCACATCGAGCATTATGCTATTTTATGATATATATTGTAGTCAGCTAAACTTGGAACACGAATCGTCGTGCCGTAAAGCTATTTTTGAGGACTTGTTTGCATTGCTGATCTGGGTCTTTTTTAAATAGATGGTTATCTGAGATCTAGTCATTAAGGATGCCATCCCACATCCCAGAAAAACATCAAATGCAGTATAAATAGTGTTTTTTGCAATGCATTTAGATGATGAATTTGGCCCACAACCCCATATATTATAGACCAACCAAGTTTTCAGATATGGTAAATTGACAGACAAAAAGTTTTATGTTAATGGAATATCTTTAATTTTGAAAGAAAGTCACTTCAATGGTAACAACTGATAAAATGGTATTCCATTATTTGAGTGTTCTATTTCAATTCCATCTTTTTTAGCATTTTGAGTAGTGGCAGGGATGCAAATTGATTTTTATGACCTAAAGTAATTAACCCATTGAAAGCCATGTCTATTTTTGATAAATTGATAATGTGAAGTTTACATGAAAGTGTTTGTATTAATGGGCTAGCTTTATATCATCTTAAGCCTAGAATGGGTAAAGTTCCTGCTGTTACCCAAAGGCTCTCTAATCAGTTGAAAATGTTTAATTATGATAGATCAATCTGTCATTCTCTGACTAATTATTATTATCTGGGGATTTACTAATTTCATTGCAGGTGGTCACTTTAAGTGAACTGAAAAACTCTGTTTCTCATAAGAAGCCAAAATGACCAGCAATTGAAGCTTATCTTAATAATGAAAGGGATGATGCATTTGATTAGATCTGTAGAAAGAAAAGTACAAGATAATTTGTCGGCTTAAGTTAGATGAGCTTCTGATAATGGTGACTATCTTGGATCAATAGTAATAACAATGATTCAGACACCCTTAAGCTCTCCTCCTGACCGGCCCACCAGAGCTTTATGAATGGACAATATGTGGACCACATGGTCATATTAAAACTGACCAAAGCCATTATTGCATCTGTCAGATTTTATGTTTGATTGTTATGGTAGATAATAATGTCAGTTAATACAGGACAGGAAGAGGATGGCCCTCTCTGTGTAGACACTTGTCAAGGAAAGTCGAAAGTGATATTTCAAGATTATGTGCAACCCTTTATAAATAAGTTAACTGATTGATCAAATTTATATATATATATATATATATATATATATATATATATATATATATATATATATATATATATATATATATATCAAGTATGTGTATATATATATATATATATATATATATATATATATATATATATATATATATATATATATCAAGTATGTATGTGGGTGAATAATTTAAAAAATAATTTTGTGCTGAAGCTTTAGGTATGCATTAAGAAACAGGTTTTAGATTAAAGATGCATGGATTTAGAGTTTTTGGGATTTAATAAAAAAAAAAACTGCAGCATGATTTGGGTGTAACTGAGTGGGATGAAGATGATAAGACACCATGTTCCACCTTCTTCCTGCCTGTAACACCGAGAGTAATTTGTGTTAATTGGCTGTAAGTGATAGATGGGATGCTGCTGTCACTGAGTAATGCCCTCCCTTCCACGTTTTGTATGGAGTAGCTCTTATAGTACAACTGTCTGGCATCTATAGCAAGATGTTGCACAACCTAAATAGACTCTGTGATCTTTCTCTAGTGCTTTTGAGTAAAACTTGCAAGTGGCTTAAGATGTTAACAGAATGGAATTTAGATGTTTAAATAAAATGTCAATAAAAATGCAAATGTTAGAAATACAGTGGTTGAAGAATCTAAGAATGTTGTACTGGTATTCTAAATTTCCACTAAGGAAGGTCGTGGAAGAATTTATGAAGTAATATGGTTTTCTGGTAGGATAGTGTAGATATACCGGGGTAAGCAGTTGAAACTTGCCAATTATATAAAAAAAAATAACTTGGGAATATAGATTTATGTAAACAAACATCTCCAACAGATTTGATAGAAGAATTTTTGTAATCAAAAATTATCTTCCAATATCAGAACTGCTCACAGACTACTCAACCAGACTAAACCCCTTTTGATGATGCTTCAATAGAGGTAATGCTCCTGATACGAGTTTTGATGATGCTTTAATTCAAATTGTTTTGGATGACAGACAAGTTTCCTAAAGTTTATCCAAAAACAGCCTGTTTGGAATAATTGAATCACCCGTCTTAAAATGTCTTCCTCTTGTGTGTATCAAAACAGGCAGATTATAGTCATCTCTAGTTTCCTTCCCAGAATGCTTCTTGTTTTATCAGTATCAGCTATCCTTCTTACACATTTTTATGTGTAACACCCATCCTGTTTGCACCATCAATTTCTTCATCATTTGATATCAGAGAATGATTGCCTCAAAGAAAGTCCTGTCTCTAAAGTTCATGAATAAGGTCTGGGAGTTCCATTCAATCTAAGCACGTGTCTAGGTTCTAACTGAATTAAACTCCTCTACAATGTCATATTGTACTCACTCTGCAGGGGTGACATTTATGGTTGATCATGAATCTGGCCTCTGTGTTGGATTTCATGGGTTCCATCAACAGACTCTAGTATGTCTGGAGTAGGAAAACATAAATAAAGCGCCACTGTTTTACTTTATCCAGAAACAAGTTGTAAGAAACTCCCTTCAATACTATGATAAAGCCTGTCTGTATGGCCCGGCGTTGGCTGGTTTATCAGCGGTTTGTTGGTTCTTGATTGGAAATATGAAGCTTTGGTGTTACCTCCAAAAACAAGCATTTTGCATGTATAGCTTAATCCTTAACATGCAACAAATACAAAAAAATATTGCCTACTTCATGTAATAAAATAAATATATAAGATTAAGTTTTAAAAAAAGGATATTTCAGTTGGACAAAAAAATCGGTTATAAGGATTGGCAATGTAAGGAATATATATGTTTATCATGAAGTTTACATTTCTCGTGAAGCTCATGTTTGTAGATTAATAAATGTTTGATTTTGCAAAAACTTTCCAGACAACAAAATAACAAAATGTGCTTTAGATTTTAGTAATGTTAGTATTCGATCTCCTCATTTCTCCAGTAAAAAACTGTTTTATGGAGTTCTCGAAATCAAGATTTCCTCTGATGAAGGACTTATAAAAAAAATCATTTTTTTGAAGTATGAATTATATCTTTAGCCAGCCGCTAGATAAATGAACTAGCTCAATACAGTACCAATGTTCTGTCTCATCCTCATTATTTTTCATAAAGTTTGGTACTTAAAAAAGGACTATTTTTCTGTTAAAAAAAAAAAGGTATTTGATAAATTAAACTTGGATGATGAGGTAGTCTTAAATGATTTATAAACCCAAGTTTGGTACTTAAAAAAGGACTATTTTTCTGTAAAAAAAAAAAAAAAGGTAATTGATAAATTATACTTGGATGATGAGGTAGTCTTAAATGATTTATAAACCCAAGCTAAATATAAATCTAAAGTTTTATGTTTCTACTTTCAAAATGAGTTTTGATGGGTAAAAATGGTATCCAAGTGAAGGTTGTATGAAATTTCATATCTTTTCTGGTGTTGTGGCCCAAAAATGTGTAAAATGAACTAGATTGTCAGTTGTTTTTTTTTATGCCTGACTTGAATTTCTTATTTGAACAAATGTGTACTTGTGAGAAATAGAATCATTTTAACAAGACCTTGGATTTTGGTAGGATGTAATTATCTATTTCTTGGTCATAACAAGTTAAAAATGATTCTGGTTTCAAGCGAAATATGCACTGATTACATAGTCTTAGCTCAAAAGCCACACAAATCTTGTTGATTTCAAAGAGCCTTGGCTCTGTGGCTAGCAATGAAATAGGCAAGCCTAGACACAATGCTGTTTGACACAGCTTCCCAAAATCCAAGCTCTTATTAAAATGGTTCTATCTTTGAATGATTAAATACATTCTGTCATAACAGAGTTTATTCATTTTCATTGAAATTTAAAGATATGGGAAACATATACATGTACCAGTGTTCTTTGCCCATACAAAATTTAATATAATCCAAATGCTTTATTAGTTACTACTCCAAAATAACTATTTGATACAACTATATATAGAAATTTAAAATAATTTGAAAATGGTTACATATTATGCTGCAGTTTAATACAGAAGGCAAAACTATGACAACTTGAAGAAATACTGAAGCAGATATTTACATGAAATCCTGAATCACACAGAAGAGAGCCGTCTTAGAAGGGAAATTGGTTTTAGGCTTGATTCACCTTAAAGAAATCACCCAGTCATCTGGATATCATGATGGTTTCCAGTCAAATTGTCAGCTTTTAGATTTGTTGGTGTTTACAAGTGATGTAATAGTAACAGATCTCATTGGTGCAAGAACCTTTTGATGGGTTCAGATGGTACATCCAACTGCTCCCTGCCAGAAAGAATTGGAAGAATTCTTGAGGGTGCTCTGTCATCATTTGTCTGGTGCAGGGTGGAAAAGAGGCAATAGATCTGTACTATGATGCCTGCTGACTTGAAACTTCATCAATGATTGGGGGTAATAATTGTTATTTCTCCTTTGATATGCAATTCTGATTGCAGTATGTATGTAGTATGCACTGACAGGTGCGACGAGTAATCGGTGGGTTGCATCAGTGTGCACACAGAGAGAATATTTTCTTTCTATGCAATTGGAAGAATATCAATGATTGCATGCACAAGATATCATCATTCATTTTCTACTCAAAGAAAACCCATAAATCTGATCCAGTTTAAAAGATTTTTCAAAAGTTTAGAAGTTGGATGCATTGCAAAACAACAGCATTATCTCTTCCATGCTAACAGACACCTGTGAAAACTTATAAGAGATGTTTTTTATTGCTATTGCACTCTACGTATACCCTTCTAACCATGAAACTGTGAACATCTGCTGCTAAGACATCACACTGTTCAAAATTTAAATTGAAAAAAAAAAATGATGCTTTCTCAGAAAAAATAAAATAACCCAAATTCTTCAAGATCTCTTGGGATTGATTCTGATTTTAGGTAGGATTGGTGGCATCATTTCTTGAATAGTAGATGTTTCATTTAATTTTGAATATAATATTTCATATATAATTCCCTGCATTCCAGCATCTCATGGTTAAAGGATGGTTTGATAATGGAGGAAGCAGGATACCCACTGCGAGAGATCAGGTTATACACTGTGATTGTGGAGATTTAAGACTTATTGCATTCTAACAGCTCATTGAATTAAATTTGAAATTATCAGTATCTGGAATTCAGATGGTGTAACTTTTCAGTGTTATCTCTCTTAAGGTCCAACATTTTGCCACAACTATGTGATATAAATTTTATATTACGTATGATATTTTTTATCATCATTTACCAAAAAAAAATATATCATGGTGAATCAAGGTTTTTTGATAACCATATCACAAAAGTTTATATTCATCTGTACAAATCAATGCAGGTTTTTGGGGAATGGATGTTGAGAGAATCAGGTATGTGCTAACAGGCTGTCTGATAGGGAAGGTGTAAAAATCCTTCATTAAGAAAAACATTTCACATGTCAACATTTTGATGCCTGTTCCCTGGTGATAGAGAGCTTCCATCAGTTTAACAGCAGTATCAGAATACCAGTTACTTTCTGTCAATCCCAGAGCATTCTTTACAGTGTCAGGCTGTCTGTTATTTGATGAACACCAGAAGATGATAGATAACTGTCCTAATTTTTACTTTTTCTCGAAATGGAAAAGGGAGCATCCATATGTGGTTTTCATAAAACATTTTTTTTAATTTTACCTATTCTATTTTAGTATTGGTTTTATATGATAAAAAAGTAAATTCAGTAATGATTTGAACGGAGATGATGTGCAGTCAGAATTTTTGTGTATAATGTTATGAAAAGATGAAGATAAAAGTTTTACTGGTTTATCAAACTTTACACCGATATGTTGGGCACCTGATAATATTTATCAGGGCCATTTGAAACGTTTGGCTGTCAAATGTTTCATTATATCACTTCCAGAACTTGATAGGCAAGAAAGTGGATGGTGAAATACTGCATCTCGTGTGAAGATAAGAGATATTGTAAGCGACTTTTTAATTGCGAGATATTTGTGAGGTATTTTAGAGAAGTCCCTATTGACCCAGATTTCAGAAGCTAAATTGGTGGTCTAGATTAGATTGGAGAAGGTCACAAATTCATGAACTGGTCATGTAGGAAGTTGGTGATAAAGGAGTTATCTCCTTTTTATGAGCTGAAAAATACTTGATAATAAGGATAAGAGAGTTGGGATATATTGCACCAGAGCTGTGTACTTTTTGTATTCTGACAGAAATAATTGTCGTGAGTAAGATGGCTCCTTAGGAACTTATCAATTAGAAATGTACTTCAAAGAATTTTACTTATTGTGGTTCCAAAATTGCCAATGATTGACAATAATTCTTTCCTTTCGAAAAAAACATAAGGTCATATTATTTTTCGAAACTTTTTAAAAGTTGAAAAGAGCTTTTCAACATGCATCTGAGTCATTATTCTCTACATTAATCATCCAACACTTCCTATAGGATAGATGGCTTTTCAATACCACAGTGTTTAGAAATAAAAAACTTAAGTATGTCAAAGGTAAAAATCATAATGGTAAATAACTACCGGTACAGACTGTCATCTTGAAAACTTTTTAACTAGCTCCTTAGGAATTTCCTCCATAGGAATACTCATGCAGTGTGAAATGACATTAAATGACCCTCAATTATGGAAGCCTAGGAATGAAATAAATTTCCTATTTGTGCGAAGATTGCAGCTGGTCCCCTATCATAAATCTCAACCCTTCCTGATCATTAGAGGATAAAAAGAAACCTGTATAAATTCTCATCATTTCCATCAGCAACCATTACCAAGGGAGGCAACTAGGTATCATATTTGCCATCAAGACTCCCCTTAATCAATGGCAAGTTTTTTCATGTTTGATTTTATCTCCAGAGGAAAGTTGAAAAGATTTGAGACATCAATTTTTGGGGTATGTCCCGATTCTGTGATAACCCACTTTAATCCGTCTGCTTAAGAGAGGAAAAAGAAAAAAATTGAGAATTTGCATTGAAGCTATGCCCAGCAAGATTTGACATTTATCTTTCCTATACTAAACATTTCTTTTTGGAAGGTTCCCAATTTCAGTTTCACTATCATTTTAATGGTCAAAAACTGCATTAAAACTCCCTGATCTTATTTCATTGCAGAAAGTGCAATCTGTGATAGTCTGCAACTGCTTGCAGGAAGATAATGTATTTCTCAGAATTTTATCTTGTTTCTTGCTGAGAAAAACTGCAGGTATTTCAGTGACATGGGTTTTGTCAGTCTACCATGGTCAAAGGTTTCTACAGGGTATCAGTACCAAAGATAGTATCTTAAAGTAAGTGCCATTTGATAGCAAAGACTTTTTATCGATTTAAAATTACCCACCATAAATTACTTCAAATTTGTGAGTTATGGAAAACTTGTCACTGAGTAGGAAGTTTATAATAGTATAGGGTTGGGCTTGTCATACCCATGGATAAATCAATTTTTATTGTATCAGTACCAAATTGCTGCAAACTCTGGAAGCATCAGGGAGCAATATATGTAACAACATGGTTTTCAGCCTCTTTGTGATTGTAAATCTACCAAAGGGCAGTAAAGCTTACTTACAAGTATTGTGTATATTTACCCATCAGTCCAGTAAGATTTTGCAATCTGTATTTAAGTAATGAAGTTAACAAATTTTTGAAATCTTTTCTCAATTTTGGACTTGTTATACCCATTCTTGTAAGTGAATCTTGACACAGAAGAGTATGTATGGGCGTTAGATGATCAGCTCTTTTGGAGGACAATAAAATCAGTGCTTGATTAATTAAACTTACCAATCAATATAAAGTATGTGATTAATTAAATTGTCAGTTATCATAGAAGTACTTTACAAGATGAACGCAATGAAAAAAAAAACCCACACTCAGAAAAATGAATACAACTATTTGTTACGTTTATAAGATATTAGATAGTTAATAATGCAAGACATTTTCTCAGATCCTGATTGCGTAGTATGAGCACTATTTTGACCTTCCTTAAAGATATGAATAAAGGATGAGATACTATGTAGAGATGGGGCTATTTCACTCCTACAGCATTGGCTTTATATTGACATAATTCTATTTCATTGGGGGGAGAATAAGTGGAGAGAAAACATGATTTTGAGATAGAGACATTTTGATATCTGATGGAGTTCAATAAATCAAATAATGCTACTGCCTAAAAACATTAAACATTTTGTAATCATATTAAATATCATAATGTGATTATGAACAGGCAGCTATTATACTTTGTAATGGCTTCAATCTTATTTGTAATGGACAGCTTCTTGTAACTGATGAAGAGAGAGAGAGAGAGAGAGAGAGAGAGAGAGAGATTTCTTGAAAATGATCCCACCATTGACAGTGTAAGCCAATGGTTAATGAAGCAATAAATATTTTTCAACAACAGTGGGTTAAGAGGGATGACGCATGACTATCGTAGACTTTTGTTTGTTTAATTAGTTTTGGCATAATATTATAGCAATGAATTGCTGTTGTCTCTGAACCAAAATATAAACAGGGAGTGCATGTTTAATTAAGTACAAAACCAATTGATTTATTAGCTGGGTTGTAAAGTCAATGATTTTTTATTAATTGATAAGGACAAGGAGAGATCTAAGAATCCCCTTTACTCTGGTTAATGTTTTTCAATAAAACAATATGAGGTCAAAAATTTTAATAAAATAGTTGAAGATTGAAATGAACAGAAAATGGTCATTGAGAGAAGAGTTTTATCTTTATGAAATACTAGTATACCCAAACAAAAACCAAAACAATAAATGACCTAATTTTCTTGTTTTATCCATTGTAGAGGTGTGCAGGGGCTCATCAGAAGGTGTGAGTACTAGTGGAGCCGATGACTTAGCTAGATACACCAAACTGAAAAAACGCTACCAAAATTGTACCTATGTGGATGGAAATTTAGAAATCAAATTTTTAGAGCAAGGAAATGAAACATTTGACTTGAGTTTTCTATCCAAGATAGAAGAAGTGAGCGGCTATGTTCTTATTACTTCTGTGGTAGCAGAAACCATCCCACTTACGAGTTTAAAAATTATTCGAGGGAACCAGTTGTTTAATTACAAGAACCATAGCTATAGCTTGTTTGTTGGTGTTAATAATCAAGAAACGAGAGGTCTCAAGGAACTGTTGTTAACTAATTTATCAGGTAATTCAAATATATCATCAAGGATTGTTTTAATCAAATTATTCATTATAAATATTTTATATTTAAAGGCAATGTTACTTAACATTGAATATTTAATAAAAAGTTGATTTTCATCCACACAATTTGAAACGTAAGGGTCTTATCAGTACTTGTTGATTCACAAGACAGCTTGTAACTACAGACTTTGTGGTAAAGAAGTATTAACCAATATAACATGAAAAATGTCAGTTGATTTTTAAAATCATATTTTGATTTTTCTTTTTCCAGAAATCACAAGAGGAGATGTATATTTTGTCAATAATGATTGGCTTTGTTATCATGATACAATTTTATGGAAGGACATCAAATTTAACCCAGAATACAAAGTCAGATTTACTTCAACAAATTCATCAAAAACAGCAAGCCAATTATGTAAGTATTGTTTTTATTTGTTTTGATTGACACTACCTTTGTCTGAAGTATCTTGAATGTATATATTGTTATTATTTTCCACAGGTACTTTGTTTGAATATGAGAGTCAGAAGAACCTCATGATTTTTGTTTGCTAGTTTTATATACAGGAAAATACATGTATCGTAATTGCATCAATTCAATAATTTTTTTTTTCAGGCCCCCCATGTGCTCCAGAATGTTTTAAAAATGAAACTAAGAACTACCATTGTTGGGGAAGTGGACCCAACAAATGTCAGAAATGTGAGTAATGCCTATAAGTTAGTGATACAATGTGAGTAATGCCCATAATTAAGTTAGTGATACATGGACTATATGAATAAATGCCTACAAGTTATTGATACTATGTGAGTAATGGCTATAAGTTAGTGATAATGCTTTTATATCCTGTAAAACAACAAAGGAAGCTTTTATTGTTTATGCTTAGATTTTAATTTAAATAACCCCCTTTGCCCTATATTGGCCAAGATAATCTACAGCGTGTGATGTGCAATAACCTTGAAGAATATCCTATGTCAGAGGTCAAGGTCATATCAAAATTCTTGATTAAAGCTCATACTTCTGGAAAGCTTCAGATGTACCAAAGTTAAGATGTACATTTGATTTCAATTAATACTTACTAAGACTCCATTATGATTTCCTGTTTTGTTTCATTTCAGTAATACGAGAGATATGTCACAAGAGTTGTGAAACAGGTTGTTTTGGATATGCAATAAGTGAATGCTGTCATTCCCAGTGCGCTGGGGGGTGTACTGGACCTAGAAGTTCAGACTGTGTTGTAAGTTCAGTTTTCTTCTTTTGACTTTAAAAATCAAGTGATAGCAGTATATCTTTTGTGTTATCTGTTGATTTTGTTTTTCATTTTCCTTCCCTCTTCTTCTTTAACCTTAGATGTCCTTAAATACCAAGATCAAGTGTTATTGGTTAGTTCAAGGTCATATTTCACGTTAAGGTGAAATTGATAACTGTATAACAAATTGTGATTGTGGATTTTATTTTAATGTAAAATTTTCTTTAAAAACATGCATTGTGATTAACCATCATTGAAATTTACTTAAATTTTTCTGTACATCATAATGAATAAAAATATTTTTTTATGCCCCCACCATGATTTTTGACAGAGTTTTGCCTCTTGAACTTTGAAAAAAAAAAAGACGTAGGAAATTCACTTTCTGATCATAATATTAGCAACCATTGCACACATTCAACTCAAATATGATATATGGGTGCATCTTTAAAATGAATATATCCCGAGTACCCAAACTCCGTCACCATAAGCAGAAAACATTGTGCATTTCTCTGCAAATTATTTTCTGCGGTTTTTATCATTTGCAATCACTAAATATAACCTAAAACGTTATAGTTTATAAAATAATTAACAAAAATATTTTTATTATTCTTCAAATAACGCCTCTGAATACAACATTTATTACACGTGCTATCATAACTTATGAATCTAACTCCGTCACCCACATGATCTATGATACGCCAGGGAATGATCGCCAGAATAAAAAAAAATGGGTCCATGTTACAGCAATCACAATGACCTTTTAGGAATGTATGGATGCTGTTTGATTTCTGTCCTTACATATTTCAAATATATCATATCAATAATGAATATATTAATATTTATTTATTACATTTTTGTAGTGCATAAACAATATTGCAGACTGAAAAAAATGTATTAACAACCTTATTAAAAAATAAATTACATGTGAAATGTTTCATCTTGACCTCTCTTAAAATGACTGACTACGGTAAAAAATCAAATGGGCCAGCATTGTCAGAAATATCGTTATTTTTGTGCACCCGTGAAAAGGCGTTAGCCGATTTCACGCAATTACTGTTGCATAAAATGAACAAGTGTAATTTTGGTATGTTTGAAGACATTCCTAAATTTAACCGTTGTAAATTGTTGACATTGATTGTAGATTTTTGACATGCAAAAAATGACGTCATAATCGCACTTGATTTCAAACAGCGAGGAGTTTCCCTAAAGTGACGGAGTTAGGGTAGTGACGGAGTTAGGGGGCTATGCGATACATTGGTTTCAGTCTGATAATTTTAGAAGAGTTGTGCCTCTTGAACTTTGAAAAAATGAGAAATTCTCAGTTTTCGCTCTTACTTTTGAAGTGATGCATATGTAAAGTATATATTTCATGTGAGGGGGCTTTCATGGCATTACAACAGATCTAGTTTTTGACAGTAAATAGTCATCAGATTTTGACTATGATGGAGCACTGTTTTGTTTTGCAGGCATGCAAGAACTTCTATAATGAGGGAACTTGTGTCAGTGAGTGTCCAAAGCCGCGAAAATACAACCGAAACACCATGGTGTTAGAAGACAACCCATATGGAAAATACGCTTTTAAATCCCTGTGTCTCAAGAAATGCCCAGGTAGGTGTTGATGACAAAATGACACAGTTACTGGTACAAGATCTCTAGAGCTAATCCTTCTGTTTACTTATGAGTTCTAAGTTGTTAAAATGTTTATACATACTGAAATTTCTAGACATTAACTCGCATGATAAATGATGTAAGATTTTATGCTTTTGATAGGAGTCTAAATAGATTTTTTTGTAATCTGTGATCTTTATTCCATTGATTTTTTGGGTTTTTAGATTACATGCTGGTAGATGAACAGAATGCTTTGTGTGTCAGGAAGTGTCCAGAGAACTACTACCCTGTCAACAACACCTGTGTCCCCTGTGATGGGGCATGTCCAAAGTGTAAGTCAGCATGAGCTAGGCACCATGTGAATCAGCCAAGATGCATTGATGCTATCTTCACTGTTCTGCATCTCTCTATAGAGAATGTTACACTCACATCATGGAGATGTCGCCAAGTGCTGGCAAAGGTCTCCAGACTTAGGGATGAGAGCCAGTTTAAGCTCAGTGCTTGAAGTATTTGAGCAGAGAATTTCCATACTGTGCCAACACCTACTGGGATTTACCTCTTCTTCTACCGTTTTTGAAAAAGATTCATGACTTTAACTTTTCATGCCAATTTTTACAACCAATGGCTTTATGAAAAACATTAATTTTGTAGCCTTTATGAACATTTACTCTCGCACGCATATTTCAAAGTTTGTCAAAATAGGACTGGCAAATTAGATATATTCCCTTGTGAAACAAATTTAACTTTGCATAGAGCTTTAACATAAGATTTTGCTCGCAATAAATTTTTCTTTTATGAAGTTAATGTACATGTTTGTGTTGCAGTAGGTTTTACATGTACCTATTGCTACCAATTACTGTCATCTTAAACCTGGAATTGATTTTCTTTGACAGGGTGCAGTGGATTAAAGCAGGATGAATTTTTGTCCAGCAGAAATATCGATCAGTTTGAAAACTGCACTGTCATTGATGGGAATCTGAAAATTGTACAAACAACATTTGATGGGTTAGTAGAAATTACAGTATACAATTAAAGTGTACCACTGAGGGAGTCGGCAATGTTCAAGTTCTCCGAGAGTAAGTCTATTTCCCGGGGCGTCCCCTTGGCAAATAGACTTGTTTGAGAAGAACTGGAATTTTGCTGACTCCTTCAATGGTGTACTTTAACTGCTTTATTATACCGATACAAAAATCAATCGGAAAAAGTTCAAATTCATGTAATTCTTTGTGTATCCAACAAGTTATAACGTCAAAATAAATAAAATTAAATTGCATGCGCATCATATTGTGACGTAGGCAAGTTATATTATATGATTAGGATGAATAAGTATAGCCAGTCAAAAAAGGACGTTGCAACTAGAATCAAATTATATGATTATGAATATTCAACATTTTATTCAGAACATTTCATAGTTTTTCCTCTGTTATCAGAAATTACAAAGTGTTCCAAATAGGTGTATCAGGTAGTTCTTCCAACTGACACACCATTTTGCAGGGAATAGAGAGGTTGAGATTTAAAACGTGTACGGGTACGCGTACGTGTGTTATCATTACACGTACAAGTACACGTTTTTGTAATTCATCAGTTGAGATTTGAGATGGTGAATTTCTTATCAATTTGCATGCAAATTAAGTTTAAAAATCTATGTAATGTATTATGTAATATATTTACCCATCAATTAGATTATGTTTTTGTAAAAGTTACAAGTTTGTATTTGCGTGTAGACGATAGTCTACAAGTTTAGAAAACGTGTGGAAACATCGTCACAAAACTGATGATGTAATACGCGAAGAATGTAGGTGATTCCCCTAGTACACGTACACGTTTGAAATCTCAACCTCTCTAATCAGTCTGTTTTGCAGTAGATCAGGAAATATATCGAATAACTTTTATAAATAGGGGAATAATTATATCAATTGATCCATACAATATAAAACTGAGCTCCTTGAAAATTTGTCATTTTCAAAAATAGTTTTTTAAAACCTTTATACATTTATCAACTTTCCACATTTAAGAAATCTTTTATTCCAAAACATGTACAGTAAAAGTTGGTATAGTGAAGTCCTAGGGACTAATGGATTTCCTTCGTTATTCCGGTAATTTGTTATATCTGTATAACGAATTAGTAATAATAACAACGAATTCACTGTATACATATTTTCTTTCACCAGACTAATTTTTGCTAATTGAGGCTTGGAATAAAAATACATTTCTTTGATACCTTTAATAATCGGATTGTGAGTCAAATAATTGATAGGAAAATCAATTCATTCAAACTATTTTGTTAAATGGTAATGCAAATTTTTTTAAACAATATAAGAAATTCGTTATAAAAGTGTTAAATTTTATTATTATTTCAAAATCAGTTCGCTATACCTGTAAATTTGTTATATCAAAATTCGTTATAACCGTAAAATTTTGCAAAGATTTGATAAGAATTTTGCCGGGGACTCAAAAAAACTTCGCTATATCCAAGAAGTCGCTATATCTGTGTTTGTACTTAATGAGTTTTACTGTACCTGGTATATATAAATGCAGTGATTACGGTTGTTCATGTCAGAGACTTTCAGAGAAAGTTCATTCTGATGTGACCCATGTTTTTACATGCTATGATAAGACCAAATTTACTTGAATTGGATTGAATATTGATAAATTAATGAGAATAGATGTTGACTTTACAAAATAGACTTACATTATATTGTTAGATTTTAATTAAAAGCAATAGACGCTTTAGTACTGTAATTTGTCTGACTTTTAAAAGAATTTGTATTGCTTTGCAGAGACAACTACACACATCTGGAGGGTCTGAAAAGAGAGCAGTTGAATGTATTTAAAACCGTAAAGGAGATCACGGGGTACCTGATGGTTCAGGGGGGCAACCAGGCCATGTCTGATCTGTCCTTCCTCTCCAACCTTCAAATTATTCATGGACGCGACCTAGACATGTAAGTGGGACAAAATGGCATCAGATTTTAAAGAAAGTTTTCTGATCAATATTGGTGTCTGTCTGATGAAAATTCCTATTTTTTTTACTATAGATGAATAAAAAAAATGTCTGTTTTGATTTAATGAACAAATTAAGACATACTGTTATTTATGAAACAAATATCTGACAAACAGAAAGGGGATAAAGGAGATAAATTGACTTTTGCCCTTCCCAGAATACAATGTACAATTTTCATAAAGTAATCTGAAGAATTGAAACAAGATATAAAAAAAGAAGACACCAAGGAAAAAAATAATAATACATTAATAGATATTAATTTAAATCGTCCTAAAGTGAATTCTGCTTGATTCAGATTTTACTTTTCAATTAGTTATATACATATCGTTTGTTAACGACCAAAGACTTATACCTTCTCAACAATTACAAGATTAACCCGATCTTTTAAGTCACTATATTTTTTTCTAAAGTTCCCCACAATTGTATGCAATATTCATGTATTGTGTATTTCACACAAGATGAGAATTGTAACTTTTAATTTTATAGTAATTCATTTAACAATGTTCATTAAATCTTGATTATGAATGAGAGAATGAGATTAAGCAGATAAGCATTCCACTGCTTCCTGCAATTATGAACTTCATGATTTATATGATGATATATCTGTTATTTTACTGATTATTTGATAATGAGAAATCTTTTTTGAATGTGCAGGTTAAAGCTCTGGTTCAGGCATCATATTACATTGTATTAGTGATTTATAAGCAGTATGATAATTTCTCTCATGTGTTCTTTATTTTACAGATTATGTGTTTTTCCTACAGATGCTGTGTTATATAGAATTTTTGTACTATATGCTTTGTTACTTTTATCTACAAGTCATTTGTTCTTTCACAGGACATCAGGGTATGGCCTTTTGGTTGCTGGTCTATCTAACTTGACAGAAATCAATCTTTTGTCATTAAAAAGAGTTGGAGCAGGACTTATTGTTATATTTCATAATCCTGAACTTTGTTACATAGCGCCACTAATGTTTAAGTCCATAATCAGCAACCATGAAAAGCAAAGGGTAGTAGTCGGGAATAATAAACAACCTGACAAATGTAGTATGTATCATTTTGGGACAAAAAAATCTTGAAGAATGCTAAATGTATAACATGTAGCTATGAAGCATTTCTTTTTGTCACAGCAGAATGATTGTAGACTTCGGCATTTATGCCGTATGTAATATGTTTATTTGTACACCTTATTAATGGAAAGCAGATATTGAATACTAAAGAAATTATATTTACATGCATACAAGAATTCTGCTGTGATTTCAGAAAGGGCTGTTTCATGTGGACTAAGATCTATTGATGTATGGGTAGAGCAGATCTCCTGGCAGATACATGTATAGAAAATGAGACGTTTGCTTATTGTGATACATTACACGAAGAAGGTTCACAAAGAACTTCATTACACATTCCGTAACAGACTGCATGACAACGCAGAGTGCATGCTGGTCCTGTCATGACTTTCACTGGCTCAAACCATTCAAATTGCTGAAAATGAAGGGTCTTTTCAAAGTGCTTCATCTTGTGGGCCTTCTTCAGAATGCATGATTGACGTGCTTTTTGTTTCTATTTTTAGAGCATTGAATGCATTTAGTGCGTTTATGACAAATCTTAATTCACTGGAGTTGATATCGCTAAGAAGTATAAAAAATGGAAAAATAAGCCTGTTTGGGAATAAGGAGCTGTGTTTTATAGAAGGCACTGATTTTACCCAACTCCTCACTGTCCAAAAAAACCAAGATCAAGGGTTCAAAATCAAAGATTATGTACAGAGCAGGGACAATCGGCCCCCTGAAGATTGCAGTATGTAGTGTTCTTTGATGATTATTTTTTTCACACTTTTTTATGTGTTCATCTTGTTTGAGAATTTGTCAGGCTGTCAGATTGAGTGATCATACATTTACACATTCAACAATCATGCAGTAAAATATTGCATACTTAAAGGTATTGAAATGCTTCTTGGAAGAAAAAAGTATTAATTACACTGTTTTGTAAATATAGCATGTTTAAGAAAAAGAAAAAAATAGGTGAAAAAGAATGCATTTGAAATCTGGAACACTTTAGAAATTGTATATGAAAAAAAGACCTTTTTTTTTTCTAGGCTCAATTTTGAATTCAAGTTTTGGAATTTTGTAGACTTAGATCAGTTAGGAAATTTGAAATGGACATATGGGTTGATCTATCCTTTCACAATGTTCATTTTGCCATTACAATCATCTGGCTGGTTATCAGAGCTTTTGTTTGGCTGTGATTTTGTGAGGGACAGGGTTTGTTTGCATGATTTTTCATGTGGTATGTGGTCATTGATCGCTCATCGGAAAGTTTGACCGGTAAAACAAGATGAAAGAAGTACTGCTGGGTCACTGTCTCCTTATACCTCTCCCCACAACATTGTCAAATTCTTTCTTATGCCTAAATTGAAGTCACTGTTTTATTTTTAACAATTTGTCCTAATAGTAAGCCAATTAAAAATCGTACCAGCAGTACAGGGTTAATTAAGGCACAAATTTAGGGTCTTATATGCAGTATTAACATGTCCTCTAAATGACAAAGTAAAAATGTTCCAATTTATCCTTGTGTTTGCTACCTGTACCAGTCTGTGAAACTAAATAAACAATGAATAAGATCTTGTTTCTCTGTTACCGTGTATATTCATATATCGAAATTCCAACATACAAAAATATGTATGATTTTAGGTGATGTGGTAACTAACCAATGTGTACCGGTTTTCTGTGGTTTAAAAGTCTTAAAATGTCTTCCGAAACAGCTTTTTCACACTGTAACAGTTTTGTCCTAAACTTGAACTAATGCTGTGGGTTTTGCCCTCCTGTGAACCTGACTTGATGACCATTGTGTTTCCTTTTTCCAGTGATTCCAAATGAAGTAAATGTTTTGTCAAGTTATATAAGTCCAGTACATGTATTTGCAAGCATGTTTTAATGACCAGACCAATGCATCATGTAGACTTCTCTTGGACACATACTTTTTTAACAAAGGGAACACTCCCTGTTCAGTGTTTTCACTGAATTAGATGAAAGAGATAAATAGGCCAATGTACATATAATTTAAATGATATACAGATGAGAATTTGGTGATTGATAAATTTTATAACTCTAGTAATAAATTACAGCTAATGATAGATTCCATAGAATTCTTTTAGTAATATAATCAATAGATATAGTTATGACATTAATAAATGGTTTCTTTAGCATGATTTCTGAAAAAGCACATTGCTAATGGTTCATGTTATATCAATTTTGAAAAATCAGATTCTGTGTATTTTAAAGAAAATAATGCCAACTGTATAGGAATTAGCAAATTTTTTTTTGAGAAGCTGTTCTTAAAAACAGTAAATGCAGATTACACATGTGTGTAAAGTGTCCAAGATTAAAAACCATTTAGCTGATCAGTTGATAGTACCGGTACTTTTTTGTATGTGACCATGTGTATGTAACCATGTCCTCTGTTCTTGTTGATGTCCACACTGTGTGTTCATTGTCATTTTGTGGGTAACAAAGTGTTGTACATGTCAAATTCCATTTTTGTACCATTAGTCTATTTAAAAATTCTGGGTAAAATAAAATCAATCTATAATTCATCTCAGAGCATGTGCATTTTGGGCATGGACTTGAAAATCATGCGTATTGGATCAAAATAATGCTTCTATAAGATGAGTTTGATGCCCTTACAATCCTAGCAGATTTCCCATCTGTCCTGTTATTAATATGAATGCTGCATGACACTAATGCATCTTTTGAAGAAACAAGAAATATATTTATTTAATGTTTTTTATGTAAGATTTGTGATCACTTTAATTCATTTTAGTTTAAATGAAAGAGATCTTTTAATTGAATTTTGAAGTCTTTATAAATAATTTTCATTATTGTTAACAGTTATGAATGTATAATGTATGACCGCCTCATGAGAAACTTGAATCTAACTAGTTTTTTACATTGGTGCAGAGAGGGATGGAGATGTTTGTCATCAAAGTTGCTCAGATGAAGGCTGCTGGGGAAAAGGTGCCAACAAATGTTTGAATTGTCGTTCCTTCAAGATCGACAACAGTAGCAATATTTGTATAGAAGACTGCACGCGAGCCCCTATGTTATACAATGCAGGAAACAAGCTATGTAAATTCTGCGATGAGGAGTGTTTGGATAGCTGTTATGGAGAGGTATTTTGAATTGATTGTACTTCTCTACTAACTTCTTCAAATCATGTATTTTCATCTTAAGTCCCTGAAAACGCGACATTTATTTGTAAAAAAAAAAATCTGTGCTTTTCCAGGCATCATGATAGTATAAACTATTTCAATTATTATGTTGCAAGAACATTTTTTACTCAATTAAAAGAAAAAAAGCATCGTGAAAACTTTGAATAAAGTCTAGCAGATGTTTTGCTTTAGCTATTGTTTGTTTATATCAGAGATTTGTCATTCTTTCTGTAAATCTTGGTACACAGGGACCTGGGAATTGTACATTGTGTAAACATGTCACCATCAGAGGCAAAGATAATTCCACCACATGTCTGAACCAATGTCCCGAGATGTTCTTTGCCAACGAGAACAATATCTGTCTTCCCTGCAGTGACAAATGTGCAGAAGGGTATGTGAAGTAAAAAAACAATATTTAGATCTGTATGCAATATTTTGGATTTCAATACTTTATAATTCGTATGTTAATGTTATATAGCTTTCATGTACATGAACAAGTACATTAAAGATAATACAATATATGTATCTTAGGTGTTTCACAAAGTGTAAAACAGATATTGTTCTTTTCTTACATTTAGCTGCACTGGGCCCTTAGATATCGTAGGAATAGGTGGTTGTAACACATGTGACCTTGCAATAGAGACAAAGGATAAACTAAACAAGACCATCTTCAGGTGTTTATCGGATGGTACAGCCAATAGATGTCCATACAACTACTATGTGACCTACATCAGTAAGGAGACTTCAATACACCTTCTTGGTTCGGAAATCTTGATGGGCAGCTCGGTAAGTTGAGGATCATGAAGATCAGGGGAGCTCTGGTTCTAGAGATTTCATCATTGTTTTACAGATTTATGACAACTTTGCTTTGTTTTGTAGGCTTGCTTCCACTGTGATGAGATGTGTGATGGGTGTTTTCAGGGAAGTAATGTTAACTGCATAAAATGTAAATACGTCAAGCAAGACAGTGCCTGCCGATTGTCCTGTTTGAACATGTTTTACCCCGATGAGAATAAGGAGTGCCAGCAGTGTCATGAAGAGTGCCGAGGGGGGTGTTACGGTCCCTCCGAAACCCAGTGTAATGCTTGCAACAACTTCAAGGTGTACTTGGATAAAGCATCATGGACTGATAATCACAACAATTGTACTGATCCTGGCGTTAGTTGTAGGCAGTTTAATTGCACCAAGACCTGCCCATCTGACATGACCTACACGATTAAGGACCCGTTATCTGACGGGGAAACCACCACTCTGTGTGTTGATGAGAGCCACCCAGAGGTGGCAGCCAGATTAGCCCAACAGGCAGACGACAATAAAAAGTAAGTCTGAAGTATTTAATGAAGCAAAATTCTACATGTGTTCATAATGAATAGAATATTTAGGGTTTTATGATGATGTGAAAAATGACATAATCTAATTAAGATTAAATGTACGTAAATCCCTTCTTCTATAATACCCTACAAAGAATCCCTGCAGGACTTGCATGTGCAGATTTACTTTTGTATACTTTGGACTCTTAGTCAGAAAGACTATCAGTCAAACCCACTTGTAAATTTACTTCATTGGTTTTACTTGCAGGAAGACCAGCATCATCCTGGGCTCTGTTATTGGTGGGGTGCTCCTGCTGGCAGCGGCTCTTGTTCTCTTTGGATATTGCTGGTGTCAGAGAGCAAAGGCTCAGGAGAAAACCGCAATCCTCACAGCCAAGATGACAGGATATGAAGATGAGGTAGAATTTCTGGTTCATTTTTAGCTCTCTGATGAAGTGTTCTTAGAAATGCAAAATATTTAATTTAGCCGTTAACAGAGCATATATGTCAGTCTATTAACACATCTAGTTTTTACCAGTAATCTTGTTACAATGTAGAATTATTAACATTGTTTGACATGATTACAGCAACCATTGACTCCAACCAATGCCAAACCAGACATGTCTAGTATCCGCCTTATAAAGCAGTCTGAGCTACGAAGAGGCGGGATTATTGGCTCAGGAGCATTTGGCACTGTGTACAAGGTATAAGGGCAAGAACTGTTTGGTTTATCATCAAAACTTTGTTGATTTTTCTAGTTACTGAAAATTTCATGATTACCTTAGGTTATAATCACACAGAGAGTTCAGACAATATTTGATCTTGTATGCTTATATTTGACCTTGTAGGGATTTTGGATTCCTCAGGATGAGAATGTGAAAATTCCTGTCGCCATTAAAGTTTTGTCAGACAGTACATCACCGTGTCAGAACAAGGAGCTGCTGGAGGAGGCTCGTGTGATGGCCTCAGTAGAAAACCCCTGCTGTATCCGTATTCTGGCAGTGTGTATGACCGCCCAGATGATGCTGATTACACAGTTAATGCCATTAGGTTGTCTTCTGGACTATGTCCGAAAACACAAAGATAATATTGGCTCCAAAGTTCTTCTCAACTGGTGTACGCAGATTGCAAAGGTAATGATATCCTCTTTTGCTTTCACTTATCAGACTAAAACAATCAAAAACTTATTAAATTTCTTCACTAAAACATGTTAATAGCTTATGCACCAGCTAATAAGATTATGTATTGTATGAGCAATAGCTCAGTGGGGGTTTTAGAACAAAACTTTTATATTTGGCCAAACTATTTGAATAGTTGTAAGATAAATTGATGTAATGAATATAACATGAAACCACAGAGTACTCTTGCCCATTGTAGGGTTTCATTTGACTCATGGTTTGTTCCCTTATGTATGAATGAACCCAGTCAAAATACAATGTACCGGTAGTTCAAACTTACATTATAATTACAGGGCATGGCATATTTAGAGGAGAGGGGCATTGTCCACAGGGACTTGGCGGCCAGGAACGTGCTGGTCCAGAGTCCGGGCCAGATTAAGATCACAGACTTTGGTCTGGCCAAGTTACTGGACATCAACGAGGACGAGTACCATGCAGCAGGAGGGAAGGTAACAGTTGAACAAGTTCTTCTCCAAATTACTGACACTGACAAATCACTTACAAATAACTGACATCATTGTCAGGAAAAAAAGACAATCTATAGACTTCACTTTTAAAATATTTTTATTCTTTGCAAAATATTTAAAGGAAAGCAGTTTGATGGCAACAAAGTCCCCCTCTCTCTTTCTGTGCTGCTTTTCTATGATTTTACGGTTGAATGAATTGTGACAAAATTTAGATACCAAATACTTTATTTATCAGATGCCCATTAAGTGGCTGGCCCTAGAATGCATTCAGCAGAGGATCTTCACACACAAGAGTGATGTCTGGAGTTTTGGGGTAACAGTCTGGGAGCTCTTTACATACGGACAAAGGCCGTATGAGAATGTGAGAGCGAGGGATGTACCTGATTTACTGGAGAAAGGGGAGCGGCTCCCCCAGCCCTCTATCTGTACCATTGATGTCTACATGATTATGATCAAGTGTAAGCGTCCTATATCTACACTTCATTGTCATTATTACCATGATTCTGGATTTTTTTTTATGTATATGTTATTCATTATGGTATGCTTAAGAAATTTCCTACAGCATTTTTTTAGAAGCATGTATTTGACACGCGAATAATTTTGCAGGTTGGATGCTGGATGCGGACAGCCGTCCCTCATTCTTTGAGCTAACTGAAGAGTTTGCCAAAATGGCCCGAGATCCTGGTCGCTACTTGGTTATTTCAGTAAGTATCTCTGTGCAGATGCTGCTTAGCCCATCATTGTAGGAATTTACTTTATAGCGTACATTTTTATATAACCAGAGCTTTCATTGCTTATTGGGGGCGCTGTACTGTATGAACGTGCAAGGGAGTCTGAAAAGGGGCATCTTGTACAGTATTATGGTGGTAGTACTTTGTACATGTACACATATCTGGATTAGTTTTTATCATCCAGGATGTGTGTGTTTGTGTCTGTTATCAGAGATTTGAGAAAGTGGAGTGGGGGGGGGGGGGGGAGGAATCACTGTGATGGGGAAATCATGTCTGCAATAATAAATAAATTTCTTCCTTTACATTTTTAAGATGAAAAAATGCCTCAATAACATTTTTACTTTCGAACCGTCTGTAAGAAAGTAGCTGATAGATGAAATGTTTGAACACACATTATTTAGATTCATCTGTGTGTTGGTTGATTTGCGCAGTGCACTGTAATGAATTAATAACTCACCAAAACATTTCCGTGTGTTGAATCACTTGATAAAGATATTTGTCACCATCTCAGGGAGATGTATTGAAGAAAATCCCAGATGAATCGAATACGCCCTCAGCGATTGAGCTTATCACGCCCAATACATCCAACAATCCCAAAGTGGAGGTATAGAACGAAAGCAGCGACTGGTTAACGCATGGGTGTGCTCGTATATATCTTGTAGCGTTTCCTTATATATGTGCATTTAATTTATTAATCTGCATATCTATGTCCGTTTTTTTGCCATGTCCAATAACATTAACAGTTGAATCCATCCGTCATCCCCTACATCAATATATCTACGTCAGTTCTTCAAACAGGCCTTTCAAGTTTCCAGGTTGATGCATCCAAATATATAAGGCCATCTCTTTTATGTTTAATTGTCATTTCTGGACTCCATCTTCTCTCTTCTTTCAGTATACATGTAAACTTTATAGATTATGTGGGATGTACCTTCTTGAAATTTTGTTTTTAATAGTGTGATATTTAATGAGTAAAAAAAAAATCCTTGATCTTACTTTTGAGTGATACTCTCTCAAAATGAATAAACGCACTCTTTGTTTCCCCTTTTCCCTCATCAAAGTAGTACATATATCTAACTTAAAATAACCTGTAAAACAACACCAATGGTTTCTGTTGTACTAAATTATTCATTAACCAACACTGGGGTTACAGAAAATCTAAACCAGGCTAACTTTGATTTTGGTTATGGTCATGCAGTCACTCAAAGATAAACGCTTCCATGTTAGAAACTTACAAGTGTTGAGATCATGTGAAATGAGAACCTCTAACTGAATTTGGTAAATGTTCTTGGTTTAACTGGCTGTAATAGTCTTTACCAACAATTAATTTTTTTAACTGTAGAAATAAAGAAATATTAACAATTTTGAGCACTTAATGAGAATAGAATTTCTAAAACTGTTCTTTTCATGTTACACAAAACATTCATATTAATTCATAAACTTTCATGGATTCAGCTGTCAACAATTCTGTTTTAGTTTTCAACAGCATGTTATGCCAGCAACCTGCAAAGACAATGATTTGCCACTGTAACTTTTAGGCATGTGTTTGAAAAGCAGCAGTTTATTTCAGTGTTGAAAGCACGTAGAATCTGATATTTTCTTTGTATTTTTTTTGCTTTCTGTTGGCACAGTTCAAGGTAAGATGATGTCAGTTGTTTGTCAGTGGTGTGTTTGGATAATTGTAGATAATGGGTATTTATTCTTTACATATAAGCCAAACAGGAATCTCTTGTTTTACTTATCATTGATAAAACAAGGCAGTTTTTCCTGGTAAATTTCATTCATATTTAACATCAAATCACACAAAAGTGTGATTTATTAGGAATTTGGATTTTCTCCTGGCAATAGTGAACTATCGTAGTGAAACATTACACATTTTATTATAATTGCTTTTGATTTGAAACATGCATATTTTGTTTTCCCCACTATTTGAGAAATTAGTAACTTTGGCTCTTTCATTTTTCTTCGTCTGCCAGTTTAGATATTTTTATATGATTTTTTTATCTAGGTGAAGAAATGTTAATGAAGGACAGGAATTTGATAAATGTAGTGAAATTAGGGCTGATTTATAGCAGAGGAGTGTTGAAGTTTAGGTATTTTTTCACAAATGAAATTTGATGATATCTACGAGAGATTTTTACTCATGCAGATCTAGTTCTGTTATCTTCAGGAATGTAAACAGTGAAGTTTTTGTCCACTGTACAACTTTAAAAGTGCCCCCAAAAAATTACATCGCCAATTCTGTATTTCGGTCATGATAAAGATTCATATTTGTATTCATGTATATAGTCATTGGCACAGATGTTGTAAAAATTTTGTTATTTTAATCTATTTATTTTTTCATAATTTTGTACATCAATCATTTTGTCCTGTATTTATGTTAGATTATGCTGTTGCATGTATAGACGAGAGTAGAGTTTTTTTTCTAACCTAATGATGACATATGAAGTATGTGTACCAGTAGAGCAGACAGACATGAATTTCTTCATATTACCATAGTTACATTGCATGGCAGTTTTAAAAGAATGAAAATACATGTAACATGCCTGCCTTAGACGTCTGTAAGACGATAAAACTTTTTTAGATATCTAAGTTTGTTTGCATGTCGGCCAATTGTTTTTAATTTGACCTTTTATGCTTTAGAAGTAAATTTTTAAACAATATATATATTACATGAATCAAACTTTTACTTGTTAAGTTTTCTAAACAATAGAATAAAGTAATTTCATATCTGTAAGCGTGTTGATTTGTTAATTTGGAACTGGACTCTGGTCTTTGTAGGGTGACAAGTTGATGCGACTCCCCAGTCATTCCTACGACAAAAATGACCTGGCTCGTAGTCTTAGTGTGGCGGTCGATGGCCCCGAAGAAGTGATCGAAGCAGAGGACTATCTACAACCCACCCCCAGGGCATCAGTGGAGATCCCCACCACCCCTGTCTCATCAAAGGTCTGTTTGCTGATCAGTTCTTTTCCTCTTTATTGGAAAAGTATTTTTTACAATTTTTTTTATCATATGATTCATACCAGAGTTTGGGTAATGCTAAAAGTAATGATAATGCATTGCAATGCAGTACATATTTTCAAAGTAATGTCAGTGATGTGTAATGCCACAAATTTAGCATTACAAGTAATGCATTACTTTCCAAAATCTAGTGTAATGCTGGCATATTACAATGAAAATGTACTTGATTAAAAATTATTTTAATGAAAGAAGAAATAATTCATAAGATAAAATATTTTTGTTGTATTTTTGAATAAAATAATAGTAATAAGATTGTCTATACTACTAGCTATAACAATACAACTGAAAAAAATGCTTAGGAGTGCCATTATAAAGAGTTTGAAAAATTTACTCAAGTTAGTTGTGCATTCAATAAATCTTTACTGTGAAGAATGTGCCAACAACACACAATGCCCTCAGGATTATCTAAATATCAGTACAATCAATTGTTTGAAAAAGTGCTGAACACCCTTATTCCCTTCTCTTGACTGTTGTTCACTGATCTGGTTTGCATGAATCCGCAGAATAATGTCTAATCCATTAGACCTTTTCATTCTTCCTGAAGAGTTAGAGGAAGACATGCAACTTTTAAAGCAAAATGAATGTACTTTTCAACCATGATCTCTGGAAGCTTGAAAGTCACTTGATTTTTTAATCCATTTAAAGTGCTGACCCCCTTCTTTTTTGGAAAACAAATGAACACTTACATCCTTCTTTAGCAAAGATCGTGAAGCAGTATCTCCAAGTTTCTGCTTGCTTAGACTGTTCTTTAGAACCTATATTTAGTATAGATGGGAAGATTTCCAAACCCTCCAGGATCAGTTAAAAGATGAAACCTTGGAAACTTTGGTGCTCATAAAATGCAACATCATTCTTGTTTAAATCATTCTATATGACATGAATCTGTAGATATTTGAAGCAGACCTTCTTTTCTGGAAAACAAATGAACACTTATATTCTTCTTTAGCTAGATTTGTGATACAGTATCTTTAAGTTCCAGCTTCCTGGGACCGCTCCTGTACAACCTATATTTAGTATAGTCAGGATACATTTAAAAGATTAAACCTTGGAAACTTTGAAGCTCATAAAATGCAACATCAGTCTCGTTTAAATCATATTTTAACCTGACTGTGAATGTGAACCTTTCGATATGTTTCATGTATGAAACATTTGCAAAAACTTTTTTTTTTTACCCTACTTTTTTAAGATTTATTATTGACTTTTCACAGCATAATGGTAATGTAATGCATTACTTCAAGAAAATAAAGTAATGGTAATGTAAAGCCCAAAAGCATGAAGTAATGATAATGTAATCATTAATGCATTACTTTACAAGGTAAATTGGTCCAAGCCTGCATCATACCATAAGCCAGTAAAGTTTACCTACCATTACTACGTAACGGTCATATGACAACCACTAGTAATATTTACATTATTTCCCTTAAGTTTTACTATTTTGTATAGGCCTGAAGCTTTTTTAATTTAAAAACAAATTGAATTTATTTGAGTTTTGAGTGTTTTAATTCACAGACTCCATTAATGCCATATGAGGCATCCTCACCCTCTTCAAATGCCATACCTATGAAAGAAATCCAAGCGCCAGCTCGTCGAGAAAAACGATATGGTCATCTCGAGTCGGCAGCCAAGGCTCGAGATCAGAGAGCTCAAGATCCGTCCAGAATTCGTGGGGATAGTGTTAACTCACGTTACAGCTCCGACCCTGTCAAAGTTCTCCACACTGGTAATGACACAACATTTATTTTTACATGAAAGATCTTTACTAGTCCCTGGAATATTAAATAAACAAGCATATGTAGTAATATGGCCAAATGAGTTTTATTTGTGTGTTATCTTTTCTGCAGATGAAACTGACACTGGTCATAAAAGACCACACAGAAATGGTTCTGCCGGAAAAGCCAACATCCCTAATTATTACACAAAGCACTCTCCTGGCTTCAACAAAATGCAGTTACCTCTGGATGAAGATGACTATCTTCAGCCAAAGTCTTCCAAACCTAGGGCATATGCAGATTTAATAGATGGACAAGGTAAGACTCTTGATTTACATACTGGTATATATACTATTATATCAGTAACTTGATTCAAAGAACCAGATCACGTTAAGTTCACAAACACAAATAATCAGATTGAATGAAGCAACAAGCATCAAGTTTGGTCTGATGATTTGGCCTGGCAACTTGATGTGATCCAGCTCCTTGGGTTAAGTTACTGATGTAATGATGAATTTATTGAATACCTTTTTATTATTGAACTGTACATCATTTACTTATTGTCCAATGCTAACATATTGAACAAAAGCCATTTTGAAAGAACTTTTTTGGCACACTAAAAAACATTGTTTTTTGAGTTTCAGAGAGTGGTGATCTGGATTCGGAACACCACATTTTCGTGATCCAGATTATCACACTCTGTAATATTAACACTATCAATAAGGGAGATTCAATGGATACATGTAATTTTTTTTAATGCAGCATCAAGTTTTTCATTATGATAATATTAAATGATTGTTTAATTAGCCTGCAAATTTTATTAAGGGTTTAGCTACTAAGTATTAATTTCACTATTTTTGAGTTGGCTCGCGAAGCGAACGAGTCCTTGTTATCATAGCTGTTTCTGCTAAAATTTCAATATGTATTTAGATTCTCATCCTGATTTGCAAAAATATGGGGTGGTTGGGCGTATTTTATTTATTATATTTTAATTTTTTTAATGCCACCCTTTTCACCAAGGAATAACAACAGCTATATTCTTCTAAATTGTTAATGCTTATATGAGTACACAAACCGGCTTGTTATCTTATAATTCCATTTTATTTGGACTTAACTGTTAATGCATGAAGACATTTATATCTTTATGATTACAAATATGACTGGAATTAAACGGTAATACATATGTTTAGGCAGGCGTTAAAATGTTTTTTGTACACTGAGCCCGATTTTTTTTCCCGGAATTTTTTTTTCCACACTATTTTTTTTTTCCAAATAAAATATCATGCATTGGGGCGGGCCATTTTCAGAGGGGCGGGCGGGGATGAGAACCTAGAAATTAATTTTATTTGGCCTTACATATATATCTTTAAAGTTTTTCTTGATATTTATAAAATAAAACAATTCAAAGTAATTTTTGTTAAAACGCTGCCCATGAATTTGAAGACTTACTTGAAGCAAACCTTGTACCATACTAATGAACGTAACTATTTTAGAAGTTTCGAATGGAGATGTGCGTTAAATCTATTTTTAGAAAAACACTGTTTACAATTGTCTTATATTTCATGAGTTCGTGAAGCAAGAAGATCCTTGTTGTCATCAGCACTCTTAGAGTGGATTTTGAGCATAAACATGAAATGATAATGTGCGACATAATGAATATAGTTCTTAATTCTTTGTCATTAAAAAAGAGTGGTCTTCTTTCTATCATAAAAAATCGTAAATCTATCATATGAAATATGTATAACGCTCACGCATATCAAACAGGCATTGCCAGTCTATCATTGAAATGTCAACAAAGCGTGTTAATAAAAATGTAATTTCTTTCTTTTCTGTCTATGAAAACATAACTAACTATGCTTTTACAGGAAAAACATCCAATTTACCCCTCAGGTAATCTTTTTATTTAAATGGGTAAATGATATAACATGGATGAAGTATGAAAACGACCTGTCTAACTCTATGTGATTGCGAATTCTTTTTGTCGTGTTTTATGTTCATTATAAGAACAAGGTAATTTGAATAAACTGGCATGAATGTCGCGTAAAATTCAGTTTCGTAATCAACAAAAATCGGGAAACGGCGAAATGTTCAATCAGTAGTTTAAGTTAAGAAACTTCAAGCATGAGGAAGTGCCATAGAAATTTGATATTAAAAGACTTTCAAAAAGACATAAAATTTGTGAGTTTTTCATTTTGCATTTGTTTATCTGTGAAAAACCATCGTAGTTTATTTAAAACAGAAATTGAACTATTATATGTCGTGTTATTTTGATTGTTTTGGATTATTGTCAAGTCAGAGAAGCTTACAATGAGAGCATCATGTTTATTAACCTAGTCTGTATGTGTAAAAAAGTTGCAATTTATGGTGCCCCTAAAATTGCACTAGTTATATACAAACAAAAATTTTGAAAAGTAAATAAAAGTTGGAACTAGTAGCTTTTGGAGAAATTTGTCAAAAATATTTACCGCTAAATTTTGCACTTGCGAAAGTAAGGATATGAAATATTTAGACTAGATTTATATAAAAGACAAGGTGTGTCATATTGAAAATTAATTACAAACTCTCTGACCACAAAAACCAGGTATGCATTCAATTTGAATTCATGGTCAGCTTCAACAAAGAGTAAATCTTGGTATGATATTTTAGCTGAATATCTTTTATACTCTGCATTTAGTGTTTTCTTTCTTCATTGTTTGCCATGACACTTTTGCAATCTTCATATACAGAGGAAATTATGCTTTGGATTTTTCTGATTTTGGAATCTAGTCTCTTTAATTCTGATTTTAAATCAAGCAAGTATTATATGTTAATTGTCAAATGAATAAGTGGGGAAAACCCCGAATGAATCATCATTTTCCAAACTTTTACCCTCAGATGGTAACAATAATGATAAACTATTTGAATTGTATGGTTTAGTCTTTACAATTTATAAAAAAGATTTTGTTTACAACCAAGTTGTTATCCAATTTATTTGGTTGTACTTGTTTTAACACTTATTATCTTGTCTCCAAACTTATGGGTAGGGATTTGAAAACTGATAGAGGAAATTCGGACTTGAATATCTATAAAATTTGTTACTGAAATCTTAATGCTTTGTACCTTTATAATGTCACTGCCATTCATAAACGGTATTTCATTTGTTAAAGAGTTTGATAATTTGTATTATTTTCACTATTAAGAAAATCTCAATCATAGTGTAAAATTTTTAGTGATTTTTAATTCTTATATTTCCAAAAAATATTCAATGGCCATCAAACTACTTTTTTGAAAGCGAAGAATAACACTACCATGTAAGATCTAAAACACACAATAGTTGGTTTTTCATTATCATCAGTGGAATTTTTTTTTCATTCTGAGTAAACATCATCCTTAACTGCATCAAAAAGAATGGTAGAATTTTTATACTGAATAGCTCCATTCACAAACCATAATTTTACGTCACAAAGAAAAGGGGTTAAAGCACCAAGAATCTGTACAAGTACTTGTATGTTATATTGAACTTCATTTAGCCACATAGTAATTTCTTGATGCTTTTTTCTTTGCAGATTACCTGAATGATAGTTCAGGGTCTGTCTTTTTAGATGATCACTTGGACCATAATGGCTACCCAGGTCTGAACTTTCAAAACCCAGAATATTTTGATGACCCAAATTTGAATGTGCCAAAAAAGCAGTTGACGAACAAAAGCTATTACAATGACATTTCTGCTGTGAACGGTGGAAGTGACGAACAAGAACCTCTGGTGCTCAGTGATGAAATGAAACCTGAGACGACTGTTTAGTGCTTCATACTTAACCAGTATGGTTGCCATGTAGGGGAGAGTTCAGCTTTTAACTGCCATATATTTATGATAAACATGTTATGGTTGTGTTCCTGATGGAAAGAAATCCCAGATTCTCTTGAGACATTTACCCACCATACAAAATACAGGTTTTTGATGTTTTTTATTACCTAAGTGCACGAAAAAATGTATCTGTTAAGTACAGAATTGAGTTGGGACAGAGGAATTATGGGATTTTTTTTACAAACAAGTGATCAAATGCTCAAGATCAGCTGCCTTTCAGTAACATTTGAATGCTGCTTCGTAGAGCATGTTAGCATAAACTGCATAATTAATAGCAGAATGCACTAAGTTTTTAAACAAGTGATCAAATGCTCAAGGATGGCTGCTACTTCAGGATACTGGTGAGAAAAGAGGACAAAATTGTTGGAGAACCAAAGAAATCCATATTAATGTCAGTCTTCAAAACATTGAGGAAGTTGTGTTGGTTGTCTGGGACACGGTCGATCAACCTGTCTTTGTTATCTATGCAGAAGAAAGCAAGATGATTGTGCTAAAGCTGTTCTTGTTGGACATTCTGTTGTTTTGTTTTTATATATATACAGCTTCCGTCTAGCTTTAATATCAAATTATTGCACAGGATTTTCATATATATATATATTTATATTGCTGTTAAAAATTTGTGACTGTTTACATATGATATACATGTATAACATGTTTGTACCGAATTATCATTGAAAATGCAGGGTTCATCTGTTCATCAGAATAGTGTTAAACCCACCAACTTGTACTGGCTTTAAAGTACTGGTTCTGTGTTTTGAACTATAAGAACATGTTGGTTTTAACTTAAAAAAGAATCCAATTGATGATGAAATTTTACATAATCTAAGATAATTATTATGGTTAATATATTCACAGGTTATTGTTTAATGAAGACACAAGAGCATGTATGGAATATAACCTAAAACCTTATGCAATATATTCCATACATGCGAGAGTTGTCAACCACGTAAGTAGCTTATTTGTTCAATGGTGTCTGAATCTTCCCTTGCATGATTACTATCTAAAATACATAAGTTGAGTTATTGATTGGCTTAAAAAAACCATTTGGAAGTACTTCTTATTCATTTGTAAAAAGGGATGATTTATTGTTTTGTCTAAAAAAAAAAAAAAAAAATTTAGGGAAGTGGAAAGATCTAGTTGAGCGATGGTTACGAAGGCACAGCTACTTAATATACACAATCAAAAAACATATAACCAACATATCATCACTACAAGTACCTTAATCAGTAAAGAAAGATCACAGAAAAAAATGGCACCATTGGACAATAATTTTTAACACCAAAAAGTGATTTTGAAAGTCTGACCGTTGAATTGGTTGTATTTAATGTGATTTTTGTGCTCATTTGTATACTCTATTCTCCATCAATCAATCCATTGGAAATAATGCATCAATTGGAGATCTTACTATTTTTCAACCAAATCTTTAGAGAACATCACAATCTTCCATTACTAATAGTTAGCATTCTTTCGATAGTATTTTACAGACATGTGACCAAATACTCAGTAACTACTAACTGTCCACTATGATAGCTGTAATCAGAAGGGCTTCCCACCGGAATGCTGTAGAAATATCTCTGTCCACTAGTTCCTCCATCTTGTTTTATCTAGTCACTCTCATGTTTTTTGCAGCACCCACCGACCATTCATCTCGTAGTGTTCATTTCGCTGTACCTTCTTTGTTATCAAACGATTGTTCTAATACTATGTACTTAATGAGGAGGATTTTTTGAAATGCCACCAAATACGATTTTTTGTAAAGAGTTTACTGTAAGATATGTTTAAAGTTTAGCTGTATGTACAGTGTAAATAATTCAGGTATTGGTGTCCCCAAATAGGGAACCGTATGCAATAACTTTTTATTTTTATGATCTCCGAGGAGTTTTAATCTGTTTAAATTTAAAGTTTTATTCTTGAATTATTTTAAGATGGACGATTGGATTTCATTCTTGTATGAAATGCCAATGTTTTCATCAATTCTGTAACCAATTAGTGTTAAAATTTGATGTTTATGTTTAGAAAATCTGATCAAGTCTTTTTTTACTTAGTATTTTATTTACAAAACTAGCAGGATGCTGACTTTTTTTTATTATTGTTTCTCACTTTGTTATCATCGTTGTTTCTTTACATTGTCATTTACATTTAATACGAGTATTTCGTTTACACTGTCACAATCAGTGAAAATCATATCATTTTACGACCCTTTTTTGTTTTATTGAGTTTTCTTTTATTGATATGTGTAAATACCAAATCCAATAAGTGGTGGAGTTTTCTTGAAACTATCTTTTTTAGCTTTTTTTTTTTTATAACAGAGATGATTTAATATTGTCATGCCTTAACATACATCACAAGGAGGCAAACATAGTGTACATGTGTAACCCATTTAAGAAACTTCAAAAAGCTTTACAGCTTTTTCTGAGATTTTAATAAATATTTTCTTACAAAATATTAAATAGCAAACTAAATTGATTAAGTATAAGGAATGTATATAAAGCTCAGAAAGAAAAAAATCTGAAAAAATGTATGAAAATTTGAGTACTCTTTTATCACTTGAGGCTAGTACCCAGTCACTGTTGAAGAACAAAATGGTCTCTGACTTATATGCATGAGATTTTATTTCCCCAACAAGTTGCAATGTTTTGACCGAGAGTTATCATCCCTGATTCATCCAAGTGTATCGTGTACATTGTGAAGTATTATGTTTGTGTTTTGTTGGACCACCACTTACTGAGCTCTATTGATCGTGTTTTGTTCTCTATCTTCATGGAAAATGTTTTAGTGATAGCAGAAGGAGCTGCATTCATTTTATGTATCATTGCGTTAGTTAATTGAATTGCTTTATGTAATTTCATGCAGGATATACTTATGTAAATCCTGAGAGAAACATAATTAAATGAAATAGTAAATAAGTTAACAAGTGTGTTGTGTTTTTATTAATCAGGAAAGTGGGCTGAGAACAGAATAATGCGTGAATTTACTTAAGGGATGTAAAATAACTGCCAAACATAATTGTGTCCAAAATTATGATATCTGATAGGAATTTGTTGCAAAATGTTGGACAAAGTTTCTATATAATTTCCTGTAAATCATTTGATTAAAGCCGATACTGAATTTCCTTCCTTGTCAATATGCTACAAGTACCTTTTATAATATAAATAATATTGATTTTTTTTTCATATTAGAACTTTGAATAATGAAAGAAAAAATTAGCAAGCTCATATATATACCCCATGCTCCCACATTACCGGATTACGGTACTTAATTGACAGTTCTACACAGAACGAGTGATAGGGTATACATTTTTATATAATAAATACACGAAGGGGTAAAACTCAAAGAAATTACATCAAAAATATACACATTTATATTTCAGTCTTTAACAACAACTAAGTTTCTTGAAACTTTATTTAGGGTGTAAACGTTGTGTTGAGAAATAGTTTGAACTTTTGAATACTCTATTCAATACTGGCCAGATTTCAAAGTTCAAAATGGCCAACATTTCCAGTGAAAGAATGGAATCCCAGAATTTCCTGGTAATGTGCACTTCTACACACTGTCTTTTTTAGCTACAAATATTTTCGAACTTGGTCGACAAGCGGCATCATATATAGTTAGTACAGGTAAAATATGGGGACGGTTTTGAAATATACGAAATTATGTGCGGCGGTTTATTAAGGGATGGTGTGCTGACAAACTGTTTATTCAACAAACTATTTTTAAATACATTTCAACAAATTGGCAGCTTTTTTTTTTTGCTTTTTTTTTTTTTTTTACACTTTATGTTCTTATTAGCTACAATGTTCAAAGAAATTATGTGTAGCGGTTATAAGGTGTTGCGCTGACAAACTGTTTATTTGCCACGTTTATTGCTAAGTTCAACAAATGGCCAAAATACACAGAATGATAATGGAGTCGGAATTTCCTGGTCAAAGCACATCTACATATGGTGCCATTACGACCCGCAAAGTTTCTTAAAATTTCGTGGGGCGGTTTATAAGAGTTGTACTGACAATCTGTTCAAAAAGCTTAAAATTCGCAGAAAAAATAATGATTGTTACAACATCGTGTTTTCTAAAGAATGTTCAAAGTAACGTTCAGTGTATAGTTTCAATAACTTCTATACATGAATTCAACTTTTATTTGAATTTTTTCAAAATATTTCTTAGGATGAGATGACGCTCCAAATCAAATCCTTAATGATTTCAAATCAATCTCTGATGCACTGATGGTTGAAACATAAATATATATGACAGTATTAACCAATACATATTTCTCTCATTTTATCAGTAAAAAATAACGTTACATGTTCAGCTCTCAAGAATATATTGTAAAAAATATCTTACCGGTGTAATCAAATAGGAATGGGAGATCGGAAAAAAACATTTGAGAAATAATCAAATAAAATGATGGCGAAAAGGCAAACAATTCAGATGGGAAAAAAAAGAAGGAAAAAAACTAAACTAAACAAACGACCCCCCCCCCAAAAAAAATAAAATAAAAAAAAAAAAACAGTGAAAATCCCGTGTTTGTATTTGACGCGTCCTCCCGCGCAGATACGTGTAAAGACGTCAGTTGGGCCTTTTAAAAAATGCACAATCTAGATCAACCGCAAGTCCGGGGTTCTGTCAATATACAATGGTGAGAAGTTTCAACCTTTTTCATGCTTTTATGTGTCATAAGAGACATAAAATATTTAGGGTGCCTATGTCTCTGGTATCATTACCAGACAAAGCTGATATCTAGTCAAGGTATCGCATCAGAAATTTTTATGTAAAATAGGATGACAAATTTCACAGTTTTATTCTTTTAGAGTTTCGCGGTTTTATGTCGTCTTATAACTTTTTCACCAATCAGAATAGAGCAATATCAGCAGGTGCCCTATTACCGGAAGTGGACATCATAAACAGTCATTCTAAACAGATTTAGAAGGATAACAACGAAGACAGACCTTCTATCTAGCTATGGATAGAAGTTCCATCCGCTATGAAGTGGTATGTTGTGCAAGAAATGTTTAATTGTTAATTAATGTTTCAATAAGATGGGAATCATACAAGCAAGGACATATACCAATGCATATGATGTATGTAACCATTACATGATGCGGTACACTGCTCCAACGAGAGAACAAAAATGGTTGGTCTCTCCCTGGTACTGGGGCCGGGGCCATTATTGAGAAAATCATTAAATGTAAACTTAATGTTACTCCTGTTCTAAACTCGATTCGTTATAAACTACACATGATAATGATAAATGGTACATATATCAAGACATTCCACGACAAGAAAGATACTGTAATAGATGTAATGTCAAATCAGTGGATGATGAAAAACATTTTTTATTCTCATGTGATCATAATAAGGCATTAAGAGATACTCTGTACAAATTAGCTAATGACTCTTGTAAAAATTTTCAATATATGGACAATAACCAAAAATTTTACTGGCTTATGACAACTGAAGATCTACAAGTACTTGTACAACTCAGTGAAATGATTCTTAAAGGTGGAATATAATGGTAATAGTTATATATACAGATATATTATGCAGTGTATTTACTTTGGTTGGGGGGGGGGGGGGGGGGTTATGTTATGTATAAGCATACTGGCTTGAACACTTTGAGTACAAGTAGACCAGTCTAATCGACTGTGCAGGCACCGTCCCTTGGTACTCTCTGTTTTCAGGCCACTTTGTTTCTGTATAGCTGTTGTATTCACTGATGTGTAAATCCTATACATATATTTCATTGTATTAATGAAACATTTTGCATATTGTTGCCTGGACATTGTGAGCAGTATTTCATTCATTATTTGTTATAATCATGATATTATTATTATTTTTTTTTTTTTAAATGTATATGCCCCCTGAGGGCCCTTGATTGGTGAATAAATAAATATAATATATTGACGAGCAGAAGAAGTTACTTATTATAATATTCATGTACATATGTGTTCTTATTCTTGAGGGATAAGGGCTATTGAATAGTTATCACCTGGAGTCTGTCAACATGTTCAGTAGCCTCATTTCGATAAGCCCTGTACATAATCAAACTACAGGTATTGGTTGTGTAGTAATGACTAATTGACTATAGATGTTGTGAAGTGAATAGATGTAAATTTTTTGGTAGAATTAGATAGAAAAATTGCTGATTCATGCAATTAAACTATTAAACATGATAATGACATACCGTAGATATAGTGGTAATCGATAAGAGTGTCTGTAATATGTCTCAAGAAGGATCTTTATGACAGTAAACTACTGGTAAGGTTATAACCTTACCACAAATTTATTAAATATTGCAATTGATATTTTCATGTAGATAAGCAATAGTGACTCATGACAACCGACAAGATATGCTGATACAAATGTAATATTTGTATATTACTTTTAAATTATATCAATATTTTTGTTATTATTTTTTATATTAGCTTCATGAGACTGAATCCAGCACACCAGCTGAACCTGTCAATCTGGTGATGGTAGTGCCGCCTCCGGAATATCCAGGGACTTATGGTCAAGGTAACACTTTTTTATGGTACCACGGGTATCAGGAGAAAACGTACCCAGGAGAAAACGTACCCAAACTTTGTAAGACTTAAAGTCTGATGGTGCATGCATTAAA
The DNA here is from genome assembly GCF_963853765.1 of Magallana gigas. Taxonomy (NCBI): domain Eukaryota; kingdom Metazoa; phylum Mollusca; class Bivalvia; order Ostreida; family Ostreidae; genus Magallana; species Magallana gigas. Next base: position 14,126,903 of record NC_088854.1, read on the forward strand.
TTCTAAGCATAAGAATTTATGAAGAAAGCACTAGAACACATACCAGTAAACTATGGATATGTATAAGACTTACATTGATTTTTTTTTCTGACAGGCGCTGCCAACCAAAAGCTCCCAACATATGCAGAGGCCACAACCCTGCCCACTTACGAGGAGGCAGAACGCTCAAAGTTTCAGGAGGCTCATCAAGATTCTGATAGCAATATAGAGAATCCAGATGTATGTCCATATTTTTATATCATGAAAACAACTTTCTTTATTTTATCATTCAATAGTTGTATTCCAATATTATCTTCTTACTCATGATTATGTTTAAATTCAAATCATCTATTAAAAGAAAATGTTAGTTAGTAATACACACTACAAATTTCCATTTCTTGAGACAGTACGAGTGTATCAAGATTTTTTCAGTGAGAAATGAGATGTCATTGTACATTTAATATTTAGTGAATTTTTAATTTTCCTTCCAGGAAATTTCTGCGCATGAAGGCCGTTTATTTAGAACAACAACACTTGGCACAGATGGCATGTTTTTGTGTGCTTTTGTCAGTAAGTAGAAGTGAAAGGCTTTTTTTTTATCAAAAGAAATTTTGATACATAAAAGAATTTGAAAGAAAGAATGACATTGGACAAAGCAAAGGTTATTTGAAGATATGCAATGACATACCGGTACATGTACTGAAGATTTCTTATGTAATGCAGTACTTATTCTGCAATTTAGTCATTTTGCAAAACTGGCAACAATATGAAATAGCGATTGCCAACTTTTTACTATCAATTTACCGGTATATAGTTTTCAACTGTCAAAAAATATACAAATTTTTAAATTCCATGAGGGCTGCCACCTGCAATTTTACATGGATAATAATTCCTTGGGTTTAATATACAGTATGTGTATGAATTAAATTTGTGCATCACTGACTAAATATTATGACAGAAATGTGAATTATAATGTACCATTTTAAACTTTTTTTTGCATTGAATTTTACATGTAAACATTAATGATGCAATACACTTTTCATTACAGTGGCTTTTTTCTTTAACTGGATCGGGTTTTTGTGTTCAATCTGCCTGTTCAACACAATAGCAGGTCGATGTGGGGCTCTATCTGGGCTTGGTCTCTCCATTGTTAAGTGGATTTGTATTGTTAGGGTAGGTGTCTATTCTCTGTAATTAACTCAAACCAGTACATGTACTTATGAAATTAATGTGTGTATTATTTACAGTCTTTATCTTTTAACTTGCAACCACTTCGTATATTTGTCTCCTAGTGAATGAAAAGAAAACTGTAGCTCTGAAAACAACTATGAAATAAAGGGACTGACTTGTCAATTATTGTTCCTCAAACTATTTATTACAATTAATGATGTTGAATGCTTTTGTTTAGCACAACAAGTGGGCCAGCGACTGGGCTGATGGAGATTCCTGGGTCTGGTGGCTGCTGCTTCTCTGTGGTAAGATTTGTAATACAATGTATGTTATTGAAGTCTTCATTAACACAATATACTCTGTTATTGGAAACACAACATGACATTAATTGACACAACTGACCCTCAGATCTAGTATTAGTATTGTATTGTATTGTTTATTAGTCAACAGCTGTACAGCTCATAGACATATACAATTAATATACACATGTTATAATACATATACTGGTCACTTGAAAAAGGCAAGTTTATACATGAAGTTTTCTGATTACAAAAGCATTCTTAATATATTTACCTAAATTGCACAAATCCTTTACATTTTGTGTTGACAATAATAGAATTAATTTAAAGACAGAGGGATTAATATAATAAAACTTCTTAAGGAATTTTTCTCTTAAGTTACAGTAATAGGGACATTTCAATATAAAATGATATTCATCTTCTATATCTAAAGTACATAGAGGACATAAACGTCTTTGTAATGGAACATTGTTATATCTGCCAGTTTCGATGGTAAGACAATGGGATGATAATCTTAATTTACATATAAGTTTCTTATATTGTAAAGGAATTCTTTTTGTTAGATATGACTGCAAGGTACAATGATCAACTAAATATCTATAGATTGTACATTTGGAAGAGGCATTTATGTCAGCTAGTATTGCACATTTTTTACTGGTCTCCTGTATTCACCTTGAGCTCGTTTATTGACCTCTTAAAATTGTTAATAATTCACCCTACCCAGCACAAAGATAGCAATTCAGTTCATATACTAGACAATAAACACATACAAGACAAGTATTAATATTGTTTTCTAATAGATGGAAGATAGTATTTTAAATTTAAAATAAAAATTCAAAAAGTTTTAGCAAAAGATTTGTGTGGGTTGGGGATATATGTTTGAATTTGAAATGATTTTAAGGTACCTATGGTCATTTCTTTTGCTTTTTTTCTAAGGAATGCTTATTTTCCTGAGAGGAGCCATTCATTACATCAAGACAAAATATGAGTGGACCCAGATCCAAAACAGCCTTAGGAATCGAAACCTATTCCTGTTTTAATAATGGGAAAATCTTCAAAATAAATTGTTGTTGTTGTTTTCCAGTTTTATTGACCGTCATCTGTTTTTTTAAAATTTGATTCAAACAACTTATGGTGCCGGTTTGTCTTCTTTTAAATTTAGAATAATAAAGAGCTCTGTAATTTGCTTTACCAATTTTACCAATTTCTCTTACGACGGTGTAAACTTTTAAGAACAGATTTTTTGTCAATTGGATAGTATGACAGTTTAAAACATGGGATCAGAATATGATTTGTTTCCCTCCAGGTTTTTTAAAATACCAGGTTTTGTTGAATATTTCAGGAGAATGCTTAATATATGAAATTTAATTGTTGTGATAAGTTTTAGCACCTACATGCATGACTAGCTTAAACATTTTGGGTCTTTGCTTTAATAAATGTGGCTGACATTTCAGGCCCATAGGAGATAGTTCTTTCCATGTAGAAAATAGTTATCAGTAAAACTTGATATTAATTAAAGTGCCCCTGTTAAATGTATAAGTTTCAAGTAGTATATTTATATGAACATTTGTCGGCCGTTAAAATCATTTTTATTCATTAAGTCTTTCAAATCAATGCTGTACTATGTTTACAATAATCATTTTTATTCCATGTTGGTGTTCGTAGGCTGTCACTAATTTAACCTGTGTATATAAATTATACTTGGATTTATATATAAACCATAATCTTATCTGTACATTTTATTCGTTGCCCAAAATATTTGTTGAATGAAATAATTGATATTCTGAAATTATGTAAGCAGAAATAAGTTGAAATTTCGTTTACCAGGACATATTTTCAACTTTTGGATATGATTTATTTTTTTCTGTGATTTTCCTAGTGTTTCATTTTCTATGAATATTTACAGATGATGAACAATTTTTAAAATTAAAATTACATCACCTTTATTGAGCCAGTATTTTATTGTTAAGGAAAGGAAATTTACTCTGAAAAAATAAAAGATTTTTAAGTTGACTTGTTTTTATTGTTTTTCATAGGTGCAAACGATTTTGTAGTGTGTGTTGTGTGTATGTGTGTTGGTTCTATGGGGGAAAAAGACGCAGTTTGGTTGAAAGAGTAATATTGTGTACGAGTTAATAAACTTTAACTGGTTCTCTCCCCAACAAACCTAAGAACCGAGTTAAAAATATGGGTAGAAGATATTATTGTGATTTTTGTGACAAATCATTTGCAGATAACCCTACACATCGTAAAAACCATCTAAAGGGTGTTCAGCATCAACGGAACAGAAAGGCACACTATGATTCGTTTAGGTAAGTTTGTAGACAGTCGAACCAGTAAGGACATTCGGACTAAATGGGGGCACTGTAATCTGTTTACCTAACCAACAACTGTTCACAATTGAATAATATTACTCTATATTTCATTTCAAGATTCTCTAAAGGAACATCTTTTGGTATGCAAGTTTTTTTTGTATATTCCTACAGTTGAGATTGATCCTCAAAGATTCTGTTTATAATCTTTTTGTGGATCAGTTTCACACTGTAAGTTTACAGGAAATCTTTGATACAAAAAGTAATTGCATTTTAGTTCATAATGTATATTTTAAGGCAAATCATAAAAGAAAACACAAAAATGTTCCCCTTTTAATTTACACATGATGTACGGCCCCGGGTATACAATACAATTGAGGTCAGACGACACGTTCCTCGAGAATCATTTTTGTATCTCCTCGTAATAAAGAGTTTCAATAATTCAATTTTTATTATGATTAAAATTTACTTGGATATGGTTATATGTCTAGATGGCCGAGTGGTTAGAACCGTGGCCGCTCACTGCTAGAAGTGTATAGGTTCTAGGGGTCGTGAGTTCAAAGCCCTGCCACGGCCGAGTTAGAGTTCCGATATAGTGATTTCGCTGTGCTGTATATTTATTTATATATTTTTAGATCAGCAATTCAAGTGTATTTTCAAGAAGATTATATAGGAAATTGCATACTTAAGTATTTTGCAGAAATGCCTGGTAAGGTACCCTAATTTTTTGCAAGAAAGCTTGTCAAAGTAGAAGTAAATCGTTAACAAATTCCTGGAAAAAGTTATGTAAAATTGAGGAACGTGTCGTCTGACCTTAATTCAAACAAGCTTCAGTGGTGCATGTCTGTAGTTGTTGTCATAGCCAACTTTTCAAATTTTCCAGATACTTGTTTGAAAGCAGAAAATTTGATTAAATAAACCTTCCTTTCAACTGCTGCATCTCTCTGGAAAAAGAATTCGAAAATACGTGTAATTTTATTTCATCAGAGCTTTGTCCATTTATGATCATGCACTTTCTGCAATATATACACTTGAAATTATGTAATATTTGATATTGAAGTGTTTCTTGTCATACAATATGAAATTGCTCCTGTAGTTCTAACAAACTAGTTTATATATTTTTTTATTAATCACTCAAAGTTAATCCTAAATTTTAGAAATCCAGAAATAGTTCTTCAAGATGAGCTGTCAAAACGACCATGCAAGAACTTTATAAGCACAGGGATGTGTAATTTTATGGACAATTGTAAGTTCTCACACTTAACCGATGAAAGAAAAGCAGATCTTGAGAGAATAGTCAAAGAAAAACAAAAAGTCAGAGAAGATAAAACAAGGGCATTGGAGGACAAAGACCCAGAGAAGACACTGTCCGAATGGTTATCGAAGCGGTCAAAGACAGATGATCAGGATGTGAATGAAGTGGGCATCGTGAGTGAGGCTCCTCTTCTTCCAGTGTATGAAATTCCTCCTCATGTAGCTCAGCTCCAGAACCCTCCACCTTCTGTACTACCCCCTCCCCCAGATGTTCTCAGAGGACTGTCTTTTGTGGACTGGGGTTGAGTCAGCCTTTGAGAATTGTGTTCATTTCAGTGAAATAGCAAATTTAGTGATAGCACAGTGATAAGCTTACTTCTGTGTATCCGGGGAAAAAAACCTCCTGATCTGTGAAACAAGTACAGTAATACTAGATGTTGCAATATGTTTGCAATGTCTATACTTTTTTTCATACATACAAGTATGAATAATTTGAAATTCATTGTCAGTGAATCTCTCAGTTTTGAAACTGTGATATACCGGTATAAGCAGTATGATAGGTTGGACAGTTTACCACAATTTATGTCATGTTTAACTTCTTAAATGTGGTTGGAATTGAATTCCAAAACATTTGAAATAAAGATGATAAAATTCTTATCTAGTTATTTACTGTATCACAGCATCTAATCTTAAACAGAGGGAAAAAGAAAACATATAACACTCATAATAGTAATGATGTTTCATAATAATGTTTTGAAACAACAGGAAATTTAACCGTACTACTTGTGCTTTGAAAAAACTTATCTTTCTTTACTATAACAAAATATTATTATGTGACTTGGAGTATGTATCAAAGCAGTCTGGTTTATCTTGAATTGTTAGTTTGTATCTCTGAAAGACTTGATCAGGTAGAGTAGGTGCTATAGAATGGTATTGTTGCAATTAATCAGGATAGAATGATGCTTGGTTTATTTTATCAAGGAAACATTCATTAATTAAAAAAAAAAATCAACAAATGTTACCTTTACTCATCACCTTGCTGGAAATTGTAGCACTTGTGCAACAGCTCACCCTTCCAGACATACTGGGTATGTTATGTCACCTATAAATGTACTTATATAGAGCAGACTGTGGAATCAACCAAAGTTCCTCCAGACTTGAGCTCTGAAGTTGCTGGATTTTTCTCCGCTCCCACTGAACCTGTTTGTCAAGAGGTTTGTACGGTTGAATTTTGTTCTTGTAATGAGTTCTGTGCATGTCTATTCTCTTTTCCTGTTGGTGTTCATTACTGTTACTCTTTATTTTTTAATGTTTTAGGAGAATTGTAAAAAGTCCTATATGTTAGCCAGGTTGATAACGCTAGAGATTACGATACCCTCTTCAGATACCGAACTACAGGATCATTGAATAAATTGATCATTAAAAAATTAGCATCTCTAGACACAAGGCACATCTACAGAAAAGCTATTGATATGCTCTAATGATGTATATGACACAAAACTTTCTAAATAGTTCACCCACTGTTAAAAGTAACAAATGAGACTTCTCATTTAAAGTTTATTGATAAAGAAATTATTTTAAAGCGAGTTACTCCCCTTTGAGTGAATGACTGAATGTATTTACTGTTTTATATTATTGCTTTTTAAAGCCTTAACTGATTTTTATTTTTTTTTTTAAAAAGTGAAATTTCAATGTACTCTCTATATTGTGCTATCATTATGCATTTTAATAAGTAATATAAATCACCTTGGATCTTATATAAAATGCGACTTGTAATGTTGAAGAAGCTAGAGTTATCCCTCTTCATCTCATGATGCAAGGTGTCGATAAAGTCTATGAGAAGTCTGCATCTGCTGCAAAATCTTTTGAAATCTTTCCATTATAAGTTTATTACTGAAAAATTGTTACTTGTTGATGACAGATGAGTAAGAAGATTTTACGAGTTGGTTTTATGACTGTCACTTTAAGACCCACACAGACTCCTTTGTCCCCAGAGAATGGACAGATCATCTTAATCTAATGAATGTCAGTGTTTAAGTTTTATGGCAGGATGTGTGATGAGCACCCAGAAGAAAGTTATGTGGCTTCTTCAAAATCAAGCGGAGACAAGACGTAGCCACCAGAGCAGACATCGGGTTTGTACCTGACAGATGGACCATGGATCTCATGTTGTCAATAATTGTCATCTTTATCCACTCAAACCTTTTATTAGTCAGGGTCTTCAAGTTTCAGAAGTTATTTGTTGTTTTATTGCTGTGGGGGGAAATAACTTTAATTTAGTCTTAGAAGACAAGAAGGACATAAGTATTTTTTGGTACACATGATCTTACTTGCAGGTGTCTGTCAATGTACAGAAGTGTCTGAAGTGAAAATGATTGCAATATAAACTTGGAATTCACTCCTCAAACTTCAGGATAGAGTTTTGCAAAACACAATGCCACACACAGTGGGCAAGTCCAGTATCTCGGATATGCAATTTTCAAAGTTTTTAAGTCAACATTTATACTTCTACAAAATAATTAGTGAAATATTTTTTATGATGTCCAAAGTGATGACCAGTGTTTAAATCACGGCACTTTTCTTTCCTATTTTCCTTCTTCTCACCTCTGTAATATATTTGTTCTCAAATCCTATGATGGAAATCTATAGGAAAAATAAAACACCTCTCTCTAAATTTGTAATTTTTTTTTCATCTAGAACTAACTATTTTGTAATTAGAAGCAGCCTGAGGCCTTTGAAAACTTTGGGTTTTTTTTTTTAGTGAATTGTAATTTCATGTTAATTATGGCTGCAGTTAAATAGAAAATACATTAACTGTAGATTTGTTTCAGCATTCAGTCCTTTTTTTTATTTACACCTTTGAAGTTCTCATGAGGAACTATGTATGCATGTGAGAAATCCCGTAATTCAAACATAATTACAGACCCAGAGGTGTAAATGTTACACGTTTTAAAAGCCCCTGAAATAATGAATGTTTTTTTTGCACACGATAGAGTTTCATTTAATGAGAGATGTTTCACAGTGATGTGATATTAACATGGAAAAGACGTTTTTGTGATGTAAAGTTAACTGTCTGTAAACATCCCGGGCTCGTTTTGTTCCCAGTGTTTTGTTTGTTGGAGGTGATGGGACCCCACACCATTTAATCTCTTGAAGTCTTTATAACATGACTTGTAACAGTTCATTTTTATGTTTTATTTCAAATTGTCAATAAGCAAACAAACTTTAAATCTGCACCTTTGAAGACTGAAGAAAGCCTGCCGTTCAATAGAGGAATGGAAACACCCCCTATGTTTTACTAATTGTAGGGTTAACAGTTGACCCCACACAATGCAGGTGTAATTCTGATTTTGATTAAATTGGGTTGCAGATTTTCAAAATCATTGAGTAAATGCCAGGTGATCAAATATTGAAAGAGTGGAAAGGCAATTAGAGGTTTGTTTCTATCACTGGACACAGTAGTGTTTTAATTAAGATCAATTTGTTTTCAAACATTTTCCTTTACCTGTGTGTATTTCTTTGCTGAATTATTGATATCTACTAGTGCAAGTTTAAAGGAAAGGTGGTTTGGGGGGATGAATCTCAACAAACCATTTGCATTGAAACTTTTTTATGTTTGTAAAAAGATGAAATGGAATGGCATCTTCTAGTTTTTTTTATGTTACGAGTATTACGGCATATGAATAGTATTTTTTTTTAAAAAGGTCTTAAGCTGACAAAAGACGAAATCTCAATCATCTCAACCCGTGTAATTAAGTGGTAGCATTGGAGCCCGAGGAAGCTGTTTCCCGCCTCGCGAGTAATGATGTTTACCCAGGGGGAGCTGAGTCTGTTTGTAATGGCCATCGCATTGTCTCAGTTTTTGTACCTGTGAACCTTGGTCCCAAGGTGGCTGTATTTGTTCACAGTTATGTCAATGGAACAGCTATGAATGATAATTTTAACACCTTTGTCCAACTCAGATTTTCCAGAAGTCTTGTCAAATACAATATTTTTGTAGCATGAATTTAGAGATTGTATGCTATTTTTACATCACAAAATGGCACTCTCTGTAATTTCATGATTCATTTTATTTATAATGATTGTAAAACCTTTTCCTTTTTATGGCCAACAAGAGTTTTCAACGAAGTTGTGATAATTGATATTGGCTAAATGCAAGTACTTTCAATTTCAGATCAATGAAGTAAAAATTTGTACTATCATCTATCGATCAAATAATTTTCTTCCCATAAACCATCTACTGATCTTGGGGCTCCGTACTTAAAGTTATGCTAGTTAGAGCCTACTCTTGATTTATTTTTATATTGAAAAGGTGAAAATCTACTTTGATTAAGCCTTGATTTTTATTTAAATATTTTAAAAAATCTAAAAATCAAGAACATACAGTTGTTTTTAAAGTTCCCCTTTAGAACAATGAATTTCTATTGATCATGAAGACAGGGTAAAAGCTTGTGTACTAATGGAGACCCATCAGTAGATATATGCTGCATTAGTAATAAAGAAGAGTACATTAACATTCAAGTAAAAGTTTCACTTTGCGGGTAGCCCCCTGATGGAATTACTGGAGTGGGTGACTGATGTAGGGATGATAGTGCCAGCCTAGTGACTGTATTGAACTCAGTCCTGGCATGTCATTAGTGTGTCCTAGACCCGCTCTCCTCTGATATCATCTACCTATTTACATTTAATGCATGATTCATATCCTTTTATTAAGTGTAGTTTACATTTTCATGACTAAAAAAAAGTTATTTAAAACAAAATGATTTCTTTTATTTTTATTCAATTTTATTTTTTAAATAAAGAACTCTGTAATTTACAGGGAATTGTTTTATTTTAATCAAGGTAAAAAATCTATTAGCACATCAAAAATTCCTTCCTATAATACCCCTCCAAGCAAATTGATGTGATAATTAATTTATAGTGAGTTATATGTTATATAGTTAGTAAAACAAAACAAAAAAAAACAATGAAAAATATAGTAAATGTAGAAGTAAAAGATACCAAGAGTATTTTATGATTGAAAGCCGTGATCAGATAAGTATGGCTTCAAATTATGAAAAAACTCAGGAACATGTTCTTTGAATTACGATTAATTGATAAAAAGCAATATAAACTTATACATGCAGGCAATGATTTCTACAAGTTTGTGCAAAATTGGAAGTACAAATAAGTTAATGGTAATGTTTGATCTATTAACCACCAATAATTGGCTTAATGATTTTCTAGACCATGCATTGATGACAGTTTCAAACAGAAAGGAAAATGGAGTGAGCATCCTATCAGTCTATCACAACAGTTTTCCTAAGTTGGAAGGACAAGCTGACCCTTTACTCCATAAATTCCATTGATTCCGAGTCATAACAGGTATTGTACCAATTTCCAGTCTCTTTCTGAGGTAAATAACTCCAATCAAAGGCTGGCTGTCAATCAGACTTTGACTGGCTGCTGAGTCTGTCCTCATTATCCTCTGACTCGGTGGTAAATTAACGAGTCTGATAGCAACAACTGTAAAGAACTGTGCCTAACTCGGTGGGGACCTAATTTGGTAATTATCACTTCTTGAGGTAAAGTTGCGAGTGCACTCGGATAATGAGCGAGCTGTTTTCTCGGCTGTGATATTTGGTATAACCTAATGGAAACTTTTCTCATTTAATTGAGCAAACTCAGATGTGATTTGCAAATAAATGGAGAAAATTTCAATTTTCTCTGATTATTTTCTTTTGCCTGAGTAAAGTCATTTAGTTAAAGAAAATATCATATGCCAGAATGATTTCACAAACTTTTTTAAAACAGCCATTTCAGTTGATTTTGAAGATTGTTTCCAATAAATCATGTCAAATTTTTAAAACGATTTACATTTTATGTACCCAGGTCCAGTGCATTGGTCACCTTCCACTTACGACGGAGAGGGTGCTAATGATGTCTGTAGTTCATTCAAGCGGGACCCCTTACCTCTCTCTCAGGGGACTTTGTGACACCTAAGGTGACAAATCTTCTCTCACTTGTCCAGAGAATCCCAGGGGACTGTGACCTATATACCTGTGTACTTTGTGAGTACTTGTGGAAAAGACTTGTGGTAAGATGCTTTTGTTTTAATCCATTATTCACTGAGCCTGAATGCTCAATTGCCATGCAGCTATTTACTCTCAACAGCATAACAGCATCTATGTACATGTATGAAGTTTTAAAAGAATTTCTAATGAACCAAAAAATATTGGATAATTTACAAACAACTTGGAATATTGATAAAACATCTTAGGATGGGAATTTTTGTTATTCAGCCAGGCAAGAGCAGACAGGCAAGTGTTGTACAGGGAACCTGAAGTATTTCAATTGAAAATTAAAATTTATTGTTAAATAAGATGAAAAATAATTAGGTTATCCTGGCACAATTCATCAAACTTGTTTCCTTCTTTTCATTTATAGATATATATCAAAGGTCAAAATCTTAATGTATTTGTGCTTTTGCCTTGTGTGGGCTCATTAGTAGATTTATATCAAGAAAAACAACTTTATTGAAAGCATACAAACACACTTATAGATGCATGTATAAAAGCTGTGCTAAATAGAATAATTCACACAAATTTTGCTGATGTATATTTTCATGCCCAATAAAATAGTTTTAACATATATAGATATACTTACTCTTGTAAATAAAATCTTTGATATCAGTGCTATCAAAGTGAAGATCAGATCACGTCAGATAAATACACTTTCGTTAATACTGGTAGGTTGCTGAGAGTTGTATATCAAAATTGGACACCTGCTGCTTTGAAAATATCTTAATATCTTAATTGTGCATTTTACACATATAAATCATACACTGTTGTTATGCCAAACCCTTTTAAAATTTTCAGTGATTTGGCTTTTTTTTATTACCAGATGTTATCTTTAATGTGTTATTGTGGAAGGGTTTTTGATGTCTCTGTTTCATTACATAGTAACAACTTCATAAAGCATCAAATGTTGCGTTAAAATGCCACATCAACTGATAAAAAAGTGTTCAATGCATCATAAGTTTATATGCATTATACATTTTGAAGTGGTAATTTGTGATCAAAAATGGGTTTTTTTTGTAACTTTAATTTCTTTCTTATTCTTTCACTTTTTCCACAAACCTTAAATTCTTAGACATTTAACAACTTCAATAATCATTCTATAAATTTAAGAAATTTATGTGATGTGTTATTTAAAACTTACATTACCCACTTGATCAACGTACCGGTATTTATCATATTTATGCTGTATAATTAATTGTAAATAATAACTGCATTATCTTAAAAAATCTATATCTACAGTGTATACAGATATAAGATATTAAAAGATAACATTTTTTAAATCACAGACACTAATTCAATAGTCTCTTTGACCCCACAAGGTCTGTACAAACACAACCAAATCAGAGGGGAACCCACATTTGTTAAACAAAACTTTAATTCTGACAAACTTCTCACAAATTGTCAGATAAAGTGTGATCGTATGTGTGATTCCATTGACTGTCACTATTTTATCTGCCTGGGTGTTTATCCTAACAGAATCACAAGATGATATCTGTTTTATATCATAACTTATGTCTAACTTCTAACTTGAGGGTCTGTAAGACAAATTCAAGCCACACAAAACCTCACCATTTTTTGGAGCAGGCACTTTTTTGAAAAACAGTGGAGCATTTAATTGCTTTGAGGCAGCGTTCAGGTGTTATCGAGTTTTATCGCAACATTGGAAGGGATGTATGAGATATATATCACCTTGTCTCTTTTCCGTGATCACACTAACGAGCAATCATTAATGAGTCAACCAGTCCACTCGGTTTAATTCATTTAATTGGTAGATTGATTGCGATACACTTTTAACCCGGATAACAATACAAGGTATGGGACATTGTATTGACAATCCATTGTACGGTCTCGTGTAGCGAGTTATCCTGAATCATTTTGTGGTTGTAAGATATTTGAAAATAAGACAAACAGTCTGTTAAAACTTGTATGATTATAAAGGTTCTGATGTACGTGGGATTTTCTGGATATCAATATACAAGTATTATTAAATTAGATAATAACTTGATCCAATTAAAAAAAACCTTTAAAAATATCTTAAGGTGTAGAATTTCACATTTTATTCACTTTGCGTGGTAATTTTTAGGTGAAGAATTGAGGTTGAGGTAGTAAATATAAATAAATAAATGATGAATGGAAAGAATTTATTGTAAAAGTATAGTAAGGGTACAATGCTTAGTTGACTCAGAGGCTAGTAGTAGGGATGAAAAAAAAAATGTCCATGGGCTCTCAAAAAAACGGTTAAAATTACTATTGACTGCATGGCTACATTACCGGTACTATTGTTTTTGTCCCTCCTCCAAATTAATTTAATTTTCTACTTACTGGAATTAAAAAAACAGATTTTTAATTTGTCTTTAAAAATGACCATGCATTATCTGTTCTAAAAAAAAAAGATCATTGATGAACACCAACTGAAATGATACCTTTTTGACAAATGGCGTACTGAAACATCATATAAACTAGATTTTTTGGCCAATACAATGTCATGTTACAACCGGAATTAGATTTTAATCATTTACAGGTTAATCCATTGTTATTAATAAAACAAGGTTACTGGTAGAATTTACAATCAAGTATAAGCGAGTACACACTGGTACATTTTTCAATTTTTCTAGATAACAAAACTTTTCATCATTATTTACTATATATCCTCTATGTATTTGTTTATTATTTGGAATGTGGGGTATCGTAAACAATTTGTGTGTGGGTATGGTGGCACACAGGAGTAGGTTAGATGTGTGTAATGATATTAGATTTATTTCTACTGACATTAGATCTGGCTCAGTCACCAGCTACACAACCCATATTCATTGTTTACCTCGCACAGTACGTTTTTGTGGTAAATCAGATTAATACGAGCGATACATTTGTACGAAAACCCGATTGATTCCTAGTTAACCAGTCTCCATTAAAGAGTTAAATGCCTATAGTTCACATTACAAAGACACTAATTTAGAATAGGTGATTAATGAAATAAATATTATTGTAGCGGAAGTTTGAAGTGGGAAAGAGTTAGATAGTTCAGTTAGAACAATAATGAGCATCATTTCAAAAGTGGTTTGAAGTTTCTGTGAATGACTTCAAATAATCAAGACTTCTTTGGTAAATGAACATTGAGCAGGTAAGTTTGGGAATTGATTAATATGTAGTTTTAAAAAGCCATTTTCTGGAGTGTTATGCCTTTCTTCATGAAATGTGTACTAATTCAAGGACAACAATATTGATAAATCTTTAATCCATAAAAGGGTAAAAAATGAATGAATATTTTTCTAGTATCATTTGTATCTTAATACCTGTAGGAACCTGCTGGTGTTATATCACTCATAGATTTCTAGGTATCAATATTTTGTTGACAACATACATGTACTTTGTATGTATAGAGGTTCATTTGAATTGATATTTACCTTGCTCACCAATGAAAATGTATAATAAATTTTAATTGTACCATGGTCACTGAATTTTCTCTTTCATTTTAATTTTCAGTGTCTCAGAAATAACAGTGAATTTTTTAGAAGTTTGAGGTTTTAAAAATTAATAATATAACTTATTGTCAATTTTAGATAATTATTTTGTAAACAAAATTTAGATTGTTATGTGACTTTGGTAAATAAGCTGCTTGTCTGTGACAGTTGATAGGGTCACCGCTTGAAGATTCAACTCCAGTTTTTAGGTACAAGCAAACATCATATACTGATCTCTAGTGTCAAAGCTCAATGATGGAAGGAAAAGTAAGACTGAAAAATGAAAGCTATCTTTTTTGTTGATCAGTTATAACAGGAGAACCTTTATTCAGAGCTTTGAGCCCATTTCATGCTTCAGGTTTGTACATTTCAGACCGATCAGAGGTGACACTTTGGCAAAAGCGCAAGTTTTATTTAAAATCACTCAATTTGTGCTACAGGTGCCTTTCGTTTATTTTAAACATGTTGGTTTTCTTAGATTTTTATCTTTTTAATATGCTTTCTTCTTAGATTCATCATGCAAACTTACTATATGTAGTGAATTGAGCGGGCTGGGTGAGCAAAATTTGATGTTTATCTGCTCATGATTAAATTTAGTTGTTGTATTAAGGTACCGGTAGTTTTGATTGTTTGTTTCATAGTGTGAGGTATACAAGTTGGTTGCAAGGACGAATGCCATAGTTTCTCTGATATCTATTGATGATATGATGCTTTGATTCATCATCAAAGTATTTTCTTTATTGAGAAATTCTCTTAGTCTTATTTTTCACGTGAGGACTTAGACTGTCACTTTTTCGAATGGTAAGGGCAAGGTTATTCTTAATTGTTTACCTATAATTACTTTAAAGAAACAAAAGCTAAAAGTGTCAAGAAAAAAATTCAAAAGCTTGACATCCTTAATAATTTTTGAAGCATTTACGCCATTTGATTTTATCAAGGAAATTCGATAGAAATATTGGGTGTTTTTTGGTTTTTTTTTAGAATTATCCATTTTCTGTCCTTGTTAAGTGTTTAACATACATGTAAGTGTACAGGATAGATAATAAATATCATTGGGTATCCATTTCATGTTACATGGTGCGATTTTCGTTCTTTAGTCGAGACCTCAATCAATCAAACATGTTAATAATGAGTCATGGCCTCTTTTCTTATTCGATGGTGGATCGTTCAGGAATGCCTGAACTTGTCAGTGATCGAGGTTTGTTTGTGGTCAAGTCTACGAGTAGATCTGAATTGATTAAATGTTTCACTGATTTAAAATAAAACAGATTTTCATCTTTTCCCTCTCTAATCACTGTTTTAAATCTAAATATCAACAAAAACTTGCATTGATTTACTTTATCTGGTAGCTTAATTCTCTGAAATTAGCCGGTGACTTTAATGATCACCAAATATTTTAACAAAGATTTTCTTTCCAGTCTAGCTTCTATAATTGCAAAGGACAAGAAACCTGTATATAATTCTTTTGATATTGGCAGTTTACTTTGAAAGTTCGGATTCTTTTCCTTCTGAATTTGTTGATTTCAATCTTCAGGTATATTTTAACAATAAATTGGCCAGTAAGTTTATGAGGTAAACTGTCTCCATTGGTAAAGACCGCCCTCATGTAAATTTTTTGCTGAAACATATATGAATTTCTTGCTGATTTTGTTCTGAATATTATCTGAAATTTTTCTGAATTCTATATCTGAAATCTGACTGAAATTGGAACATTCCAGACAGATTTCAGAAAGTGCTGAACAAAAAATCAGCAAAAATTTCAGCAATATTTCAGTATTTTTTCAGCAAATAATACTATTCTGAAATCTGTCTGAATTTGAAACATTCCAGACAGTTTTCAGCATTCAGCAAAGTTCAGAAAATTTTCCAGCAATTACTCAGCAATGTTTCAGCAGTATTTAAGACACAATTCAGCAACAAATCAATAATTCTTCAGCACAATTTCAGTGCTGTTTCAGCAATATTGCAGCAAATTTTCAGTAAAATAACAGCATCTTTTAAGAAAATTTTCAGCAATATTACAGAACCTTATCAGCGAATATTCATCACTATTTCAGCACTATTCTATTACCTCTGTAATCTATCAAAAATGAAAAGAAGTACAAATGAATAGGATTTTCAAGCAAATTAAATTTATTCATATTTTTCTAAATATACATTTTTCCCACATCACTTATCTGCCTCTCCCTGAAACTTCTTTAAATGTCCTAATGCTTCTAAATTGTGCAGTTTGATTTTTTTACCATCCTGAAACAGAAATACAGGAATTTATGATTTAATTAACATGCAAGATTTTACATGTTTTCTGATAATCATAATGCTATTTTTTTAATTAAGAGATTTATTAACCTTTAATGCAAATTTATACATGCAAATTAGAATATACATGTACAATATAAATATACATTCCATTTTTTTCTCACCTTTATCATCGTTATTTTGGGAACAGTTTTTGCAGGTCTCAGCTTCCCTATTTTTTTTCTGCATATGATCAGCAACTATGAGTGGTGCAAAAAACAATCTATATACAATGTAATGTTCCTATGCATCATATATTACATGAGATTACAGCTTGGCATATTTCATTCAATCATAAGACTTATTTGTAGCATAACATTAGAATGTGTGTAGATTACAAACATTGTTTACAATTCAATCATTAAATTATCTTTAAATACAAAAAAAACAACATTTATCACATGAATAAATGTCTCCATATATCAATTAATGGCTTTTAATTTATAGTGTACCCTACCTCTTTTAGAAATATCCCGCTATAAAACATCAATTGATGTATAAATCCTTGAATTTTCAAATCCGTCTGCTTGTAGCTCCCATCAAAAGTGCGTCATCATTGGGCGGAAGTGACGTAGTGTATGCAAAACAACTCGATGATAATCCGATATAATTCCGGATTGAAAATAAGTTAATCATTTACAGTTGGTTTAAATATATGCAAAACTATTATAAATACCTGGGAAATTGAATCAAATAGCTTTAAAAGCAGACATAGAACTGTCAGAAACTAGTTGTCTTTTAATAGTACTCAAGTTGTTACTATTTAATTTCACCCCTCCCCAATTTTTTGTTTAATTTCTTTTTAATTCATTTTGGTAACATTGAAAACAAAACGTTCGCATCCTAGTTTGTTGCTATAATTTGTATTGTAATTTTGATTTAAAAAAATCTTCGTTTTGATGTAATAGAATGACTTTTATGTATTGAAGTTCAGTGAGCGTTATGTAACGGTGACGAATTGCTTCGATACCTCATTAACAATGGCGGACACTTCAAAGTCCGAGCGAAGTTGCAGGTTGAGTGCAGGTGTTTTTGCAGATAAGAAATGAATGATTTTGTGAATGGACCTTTGGGAAATGTCAAGAAACAGTTTTATTACGTGTCTGTTAAATGCTCATCAGTTTTTTGCTACAGCAATGCCAATCGCTCGTAAACGAAATTTTGTGTTTCAACTTGCACACTAAATAAACGAGGTAAACAATCACTCCTGAAACAAATTATATACTGTAGTATTAACTTGTATATCTGCTAGAGAGAACTAAGTTACAAAGAGGAGCTATAATGGTATAACTGTCATTATAACAGTTAGCTAATTATTAAATTAGTAAAATTATGGTACACATTGATACGTGAATTCACACATTTTCAGCGCCATTTGAAATAATCTGTTATAAGTTTTTTTGTTTTATTTAAATGAAATATTGGTGAAATTTAATTCTTTTCTGAAAAGTGCATCAGTTTGGAATGCCGGTATTCAATTGCAGACATATTTCAGCATTTAAATAGCATTAAATTTCATATTTATAACAATTGATCAGCATCAAAATTCCAACGGATTTTAAACAATTGTTTCAGACAAAAAATTACATTAGGATTATGGTAATGCTTAATATAGAGTATTACAGCAATATTTAGAATAGTTCAGACTGTTTCAGCAATATTCAGAATAGTTCAGACTGTTTCAGCAATATTCAGAATAGTTCAGACTGTTTTAGCACTATACAGATAGAGTTCAGACTGTTTCAGCAATTTTCAAAGCAGTTCAGATTTTTCAGACAAATTCAGAACAATTCAGATTTTTCAGACAGTTCAGCAATGTTGCTGAAATGTGTTCAGAACTGGTTCAGAGGCACAAAATGGTAGTAAGCAATTTTTCAGATATGATTCAGATATATTTCAGTGAATTTAAGGAAATTTTCAGAAAATTTTTTTCATGAGGGCAAGGTATCCCAGCTTTCTCAGTGGTATCCAAACATGTACCACCAAATGGACAAATGGCGACGATAAATTGTGTACATTTTGATTAAAAGTTTGAAGTTGGCTGATAAATTCCTCCAGACTTCTTTATGCTGTTATAATTAACTCTTCTTTTTCAATACACAAACTTGTTCAATTAAATCGAGCAAAGCCTCTCCGTAAAAGGTGTAGCAATTGAGACCAGTTTTTATGAGCGACCATAAGTTTACTTTCTGGTGGGATTGGGACTTGATTGTGTCCCTGGTCGCAGTTATATAAAGACACAAAGTGGGAGGCTGAATTATTTAAGACTTTCATTATCTCCTTTGTAAGTGTATTAGCTTTCTTATCAACTAACACATTGGTCAAACTTCTTAAAAAGAAATTTCTGAAATTTCTGAAAAACGTTTACTTAAGCTAGATTTAGATGAGCATTAATATGAATAAACTTGCCTTTAGTGAGCTACATAAAATTGTGTCGCCAAAATGCACCTAGAACAAAATAAGAATAGAAAGAAAAAAAAAGTGAGCAGAATGATGATTCCTCGTGGGAAGATGACTTGATGGCATAAAGACATGAAAGTCAGAGTTTATGACTGATTAATCTATCTCTCCTTGAGATGGGCTTTGGGGGATTAAAAAAATAAATAATTTTTTTTGAGTGCTGTGGACAGCATGCCCCGTCATCCCACTTCCTATCTGGCTCCATCTAGGAAAGCTTTACGGCCAGCAGCTATAAACTCTCCCCACAAAAACACAATCGACCTTCATAAATTAAAAGAAAATATTATTCCATTTCAGCTGATATAATCACCACCATAAGTGGTCAGTGGGGCTTGTACCTTATTACACAGAGTAAACACTTTAACCGATTGAGTGACGTTGCTTACATTGATCATAATCATGCCCGCTTTTTTCAGTGCTTCTGTAACTTTCTCTCTGTCACAGTCTCTGCCCATAGGTAGTTTTTGTCATTAGCCATTTGATTTATGATTTTCCGGTTTTTCCCTTGTGTCCGCTCAATCTGAATTTTTATCCATTTTGGTTATAAATTTATGATCCATAGAAAGAGCAGATCTAATAAGGATGTATCCCTCCCAAACATTTAACAGAAATTGCCCTATTCTGATCAATGAGGTTGTCATTGTGAATATTTAGGGCACACTGTTCAAAGTTTAAAAAGAAAAGTACATCAATCATTAGAATTGTTTTCTTTATAATTACTACCAGTATATGTAATTATCAAAAGATCTTTAAAAAATGGATTATCTGAGTAGCTTTAATTAACATACTTTTGTTATGTTGCATCTCTATTAGAAGGATAGAACATTATGAAAATATAATTCAGAAAAAGGACAATAAGTAAAAATATAATGATGTAGGGGGACTGTTTTTTTTTATCCAAAATATTAAGATCAAAATTTTAATGTTCAGGGGACAACACTAATGGAAATTGACAACTACTGTGGAATCATTAGATTTCGTGGTGGCTCAATTTTCGTGGAATTCATGGCTACATCTCATCCACGAATATACACCCCCACGAACTAATACACTAGGGCTATAAAGTCATAATCCTTTTGTATGTATACGAAAGAACACGAAATTACGTCCCCTCGAACCTGTAAAATTTAAGCAATCCATGAAATTTGGCCCCCACGAATTTTAATGATTCCACAGTAGTTGGTATCCAGTATATTTTACTGGATTTTACTTCTGAAATCAGCATGTATTATGTTATAAATATTGTGTCCTTTATTTAACAAGATGAGGGCTTGGCTGCCAAGCATTTCAAATGTTTAATAGTTGATCTTAGCTAGCTAGAAAAACTAGTATTTGCTAAGATTTTGACTTTTGAGAAAGAGATTAGCTTGTAACAAAACAATTTATTTGGTCGACATTTCTATTCTGTGCTTTGATCTGTGAGTCAGAGAACCCCCGAACAATTAACACACCTTTACTATGCTTTATATTATGTCTTACAGTAGAAGACTTAAGCTCTCTTTGGCAAGGGAAATCTATAAATCACTTCCCATCAATTAAAATGGTGTTAGAATTTATGTAATTACAGTTTAGTCTGTCTTAATTGTTTGGCACCTGCTTCTTGGAGATGTATTAAAAATCTGTGAGATTTGACACAAAATCTCGACTTTGTTCTACCTGTTGTCAGGATTTAGGGTCTTCAATGCATTTAGGAATGGTCGTCTGCAGTCTATATCAGCAGGAGACAGGCTTGTTTGCTTTCCGTTTTGTGCCGTCATCTTCGACACCCTCGCATAATTAAACGTATATTGAAATGTTTCTCTTGTAGCTGGGAACCTTTGAATGGAAATGGTTTAATCACCAAAAATCCTATCAACAATGTTGACACAATTTAATTGATACACTCTTTCCTGGCTATGCATCTAGTGAATAACAATAAAAGTGTCATGAAAACAGTTATTCTCTTTACCAGATTGATATTTTCTTTTTATATGCCATTGAGAATAGAAGTCTTTACATGCATGATTTGTCTCCCCTTGATTAGAAGTATACTGTTTGTTAGTCTGACATTGGGGGTCCCCAAAGGTCCCTTTTATTAGGTAGACAATTGTAAACAAAGCAGTTTCTGGGGAATCCTGAAGAGACAATTTAAACCAATTATATCTTGAGTGACCAGGTCGGCAAACAGAAGTGCCCCCAGGTTGAATTTCTTTTGCCACGGCTGATCAGTTCAGGGAATACATTCTCATATACGTCAGGTATGAAAATTTACAAATTATATCAATCTACTAAAATTTATTGTGATATAGAGTTACTTTTGATAATTCACAAATTAAAGAAAGCTATATGAAATGAAGAGTAGAGATCTATAGCTAATTGGTAGCTGCATGGTGTGTGATTTTCAGTGGAGGAAATTGCTAAATTATTTCCTCTTTTAATCTGATTATTTCCTTTTATGTGTCCTTGTGAGTTTCCACTGCTAATATTTTTAAAACAGCTACTAGTGCTGCAATGTTTTACTGTCTATAGATAGCCCTCAAATATGTTTTCTTATCTTTGAATCACATATCAATATGATATTTATCATAATTTAATTGCCTTAAACTAGCAGTATGGAAAAAAATTTTAAAAACCCAAAATTTTTATTCTATAAAGAATCCTGCAATAAAAATCAATCCTTATATTTTTTTATATTGTTTTATGAAGTAAATATCTCATCTAAATCGGTCCAGATAAATCCCAAGGCTTACATAAAGCTACAGAGCCAGTGTTTTACAGACATTAATGGGATTGGTTGGGCAGACAACAGCCATATGTCAGTAGTTCCCCCTGGTAACTGGTCCAGTGTGATAGCATCAACAGGTGACAATAGGTTCTCACCTGTACTGGAAATAACTGCCCATATACATTGGTCCCGTCAAACTCCCAGGGTGTATAATACATGTACTAAATTAGGCTATCTTTGTTTAACTTGCAGTTTGTGTATTCTTTTCTTTTCCTTAAAATGTGGCCTGTTCTAGTTAAATTTTATAATTCTTGCAGCAAAGAAGTCAAATTACAAAAATATATTTGTACCCAGTATGTGTTTTAGCAACAAAATATATAACTGATAATCGTATCAATCTCTTATATTCTAATTTGGAAAATATATAAAGCTCAAAATTTACACTGGTCAGTTGCATTTAAATGTAAGAGTGGTTTTGAAATGCAATAATTGCACAATTTACCCTAGCAGGGCAAAGAAGTTTATTTAAATATCTTTTCTGTGGTCAATCTGTCAGATCCATTGAAAGGAATTACGACCCAATATCGTGTGTATAAAATCAACATTGAACAATGAAGCCAAAACACTTTCTGTTTTTTAAATTGAAAAACACGTAAAATGGTAATCAAGAGAAAACCTTTTGTTGCAAAGACTGTAAAGATTTAAATCTCATTTCACGAAAACAGATTTAATTTTAAATCTGATTAAGATCTGTTGAAGTTTTTGGAAAAAAATTAACTGGAGTATTAATCCTACAAAATGAGTTATTGGATATTTTGTAAGGATTTGAATAGCATTGTGAAAACGCTTTAAATGCAAGTGCTTAAAAATGGACAAGGATTTATTTGCGAACATTTGAAAAAAGTCCTTTTCGTTGGCGGTGTCAATACTTGGCAATGACTGCAGACTCAATGGTCGTCATTTAATGTTTTGTTAATGGATTTGCCGTATCATTGTCTGAGCTTAAGTATTTGAACACATAATCTGATTGGTTTTTCTGGCCGATTTAAAGATGATCTCCTGGTCCCTGCTGGTTTTGAAGTGCTAAACTGAGTAAGTATATACCAGGGATATAAAAACCACAAAGATGGTGATTCAAACAGTTCCCAAAGCATTGCTTTGTCAGTTAATCATTTTTGATATAATGTGCCAAAATGTGCATATGTAATTAAGCAAAATACAAGGGGCAACGGCCAGATTATACATGTGAAGTGACCTATGAGAACGGCCAACATTTTGTGATGTATTATGTACTCATTCTAGGTCAGGAAAGTTTTAGTTGATAGAATTCAGTTCTTTTTTACCAAATCATATTTCAACAATTTATATATACACCAAGAAATCTGAATAATCAATAAATTGATAAGCAAATCAAAAAATGTCTGAAAAGTTAATTCTTTGCATGTTACAATTTCCTTAGAGTCAACCTTTATGCAAAAATGTTAAGCTATTCTCTCACACAATAAAAAAGAGGAATGGGAACATTAAAGAATATTTACTGACCTATGAAATTCATTTCTAGCACAATTTCCCTTCATTTTTTCAGAAGATTTGGTAAGAATGGGCAGATGTAATTTATAGCTCGCAATATCGGGTTGTCAGAAGTCACAATCATTGTTTCCTCTTAGAAAGCCATACACATTAAAAAAAGTGCAATTTTAAATTTTGTATTCAAATAAGGGGGGGCATGAATGGGGGGATCTTGTGGATGAAATCATTCGTTCCTAATCACTGACAAATGATCTGACGTTGAAGCTAATCATGCGAACTGTTGACAATTGTTGCTGACAGCTGCGGCATCGATCATCGTTAGATGCAAATATCGCTACACCAGTCATGTCCCCACTGCTGTATTAATCTCGCATAAGAAGAAACAAGTCTAAGAGCTACTGAGAAATTTGTTTTAAATATTTTTTCTGCCCAAATGATTTTTTGCAAAAGAGCCCCAGATGGGATTTTGTGAAGTTTGGGGATATGTATGGGTCACCAATGTTCATTTGAAGTGAAAAGAAGCGATCAAATGCTGCGTATAGCTACCTGCCAAATCCAAGGTGTGTCCCTACACGTTACCTTTTAGAAAAGGTGTTAGCCCTTTTCCCTTTAATGTGTCAACTTTTTAATCAACAGGAATAGGAAACGCTCAGGTCCGGGTATAGTGTAATTACTTTTTATACTAATAGAGTTATGAAATATCATATTAAGATGGAAGCTAATTGCACATTTTTTTATGGGCCTTTCTCCAAAATGGTTTTGCTTCTTTCTTTTTTTTATCGATAGTCATGAGATAGGGTACATATTTCATTGACAATCAGGGAGATAAAAATCTTTGATAAATCCATGATAAGTGAGAAAGTAATTTATAGAAGTCATTACTCAGGTGAAAATGAAAAATACCTGATTTTTTTTTATTCAGTTGGAATGGGGAACCTATGTAAACATAGAAATGGAGTCATTTAAAGCTCATTAGTAACCCAGTAGTTGTTAAATGGCTCCATTAACTCTCCACCCATCAGTGTGCCATCAAACCTCTAACTTCATATTTTTAATCAAAAACTGACCCGTCCACAAACAGAGCATTAATTATTTCAAATGAATATGTCCTTCAAATTTCGATAGAATAATGCGAAATTAGAGAGGGAGCCAACCTTCATGCTGTGATCAATGAAACAGTTAGAATTTTATCATGCCGATGAAAGTTTTGTAAAATCCTTGTAAAATGATTTATTTCATTCCACAAGACGTTCATAATTGTTCACAGTTTTGCTTTATGAGTATTGTTCATTGCGGAGCTTTGACAATTCTCATTAGATGAAAAGATGACGAAAGTGGATGGTCTTGTTCAAAGTAACATTTTTTGTTTCCAAAGGAAGTCTGACACAAGTGCTGGGCAAATAAACCAGTTCAGAAAAGACGGACAAACCTACCAATTTCCTGTCGGTTCCATTATGATTTCATTCAAAGGCACTATTTACAAACATTGAACACACATAGAGGCACAAGATTTTACTTGACAATTAGAAAGTATGAGGACTACTTATTAAATGTACATTAAGAATCAAAGGGTTAAACTAACAGAGAGAAAAAAAAAATAAGAAACTACTGTTATTTTTTATCTGTTGTTTTGGCGGTAGCAGAGTGAAGCATTGTGGAGCAAAAGGTATGGTCCAATATCATTGGTTGCCTCTGTCGGTTTTCAGGTGTCAATCACTCGATCACTGTGTAATGTACAGATGCATATCTTTGTTTATCTACACCTTTTGGTTTTCAGTTCAATAAACATTTTTTATGTTTATGTTAAGCGACTGAGCAGAATTTTTTCTTTTTACAATTTTTGTAGGAAATCCAGCAGCCAGGATTTCAATTTCCTTGAAACAGTTCAACTCCTGACAACTTAAGCATCACTGATTTTCAACAGTAAGTCAATTTAATGTCGTCTTATTTTTCGGCATCTAAAAAATTTGAGATGCTGATGACTATAGCAAGATTTTTCTTCAAGATATGTATCATACGGAACATTTTCCCAATGATAAACTAAACTTTCACTGGAGAACGGTACCTTTGTTCCCCTAGGTCACAAGGTATTTTGATTGAAGTTATTCGACTCCTAAGTAGCTCTATGTTTGGTTGAGGTCACCGTAGCCTTTAATGTCCGTCTTCCATTTACATCTATCTGTAAAAATCAGCTCTTGCGGCCAAACATTTTTAATAAATGGTAATTGACCTAACTTTCATTTCATGTCAGTCTTATTGTTCTGTTTCAAATTTATAGATATTTAACAGCTTGTTAATGTAAGAAATAAGGATCTAAATGTTTCTGTCCATTTGCATAATTTGGTGAAGTATTTTTCCAGGTTGATCATACTCAGTACATTTTGTGAACTTTGGTAGCTGAGATAAATTGACTTAGTATCATAAGTTCGAAAGTTAATTTTTTTGGATGAAATAATTATAATCTTAAATTCAAATTTTTGTATATACATTGTATTATTATCTGAATGCATGATTATAGACCATGAAGAAAATGTGTAAATATCCATATATAAGTATGGAGTGTTGTGATATGATCAAAGTAGAAAAGGTGCCAATTTTGTGACGTTTGGGCAAATAACAGTTATACTGTAATGTTGTTATTTCTGGTTAATGTAACTATTGGTTCATTATCACTCATCAGTTTGTTGGTGTAACAATTTCACCCCAAGTGTCAGGCTGATATCATAACAGGTCTTCTCAAAACACAGATTGTGTAAGCCTGTCCCACTCAAAGCATATTTTAATGGATGGTTAACTTTCTATCCCCTCCCTGATAAAAAGCTTATGTAATAAAATGATGAGATGAGAGGGGTCATGACATAGGTTTGTGTTCTGTTGACAGAGAGAGAGGTCTCATGTGTAAGTAAAATCAGTCTGTAGCCCCTCAGTCCGAGCTCTTATCCAAGTTCAATCAGTGTTTAGTGGAGTGTAGGGTAGACAAACATCACAGAATACCTATCTGATGTGTAGGAAAATATCCCCCAGCTACCCTGCTCACAACTCTCAATCCCTTCCCTGTCCGACCATTCCAACGAACTTAGCTTGTCAGTGCCAAATTCTTCACTTCATCCATGTTGAACAATTAACTGATGAAATTGACTGATAATTATTGTTTGAATTTTAGTGAGACATAACCTCTATCATTGTCGGGAGATGGCTAATTGACTCGCTTTTAATTTTAGGCCTTGAGGTGCTGAACATCTTTCAGTTTGCCAAGTGAAATATTTCCGTGTATAAAATGTATTTTCTCACTCAATTCAGCTGAAATGACTCTATTTCAACTATTTTGTGAACTTTCGTACACCTGCACTTCATATTTCCCAAATATTCAATATATTGTCTGCTTTTCTCACCAGGATATCAGGATTTTAGAAAAAACGAATTTTATTTCAAGTGTTGTAGCAAGCATGTCCTCGATGATAACGTTTGGGCCCTTATTTTTGAGAGGCTAACACGATCACAGTGGTTGAGCATATTTAAGTGGAGATTTTCACTTCACAGTGGGCACAAATATTGAGCTATTCCCTTTGTTTAATGGCATATTTTTCCTCAGATCATGTTAAATCTAGATCCTCCTATCATTTGTTTTGATAAAAAGGTGACAGGTTTAAATAATCAATTTCTAACCTTATGTCTTACCGGAATAACATTGGCTCTTGAGGATCAGACCTGGGGTAGTTGCTTGATGATAAAAAAATGTGTCTTGGATGATCGGGGTATTGGCAGGTATTGGGGAGCGACCAAAACTAAATCCCGGAATGGTTCTTTCTTGTAGAACATGGATCTTTTGCAAGAGAAGTGGAAAAGACCCACTGCTAAATTTCTGGAAAGTATTTCAGTATCCCAGGGTATAAAATTGGAATATTGAACATCAAATTAGTACCTGGACTTTAAAACTGTTATCTAAATCTAATAGGTCACATGCCTGAAAAACTCTGAAACCTATCAAAATCTGATCTGATCTCGCAGATGTTTGGGAGGAAAGAACCTTGGTGTATTTTTTTTTATTGTTTTCTGTTTGACTGTTGGAAAAATAATTAAAGGAAAAATCAAGAAACAAGAAGATTTTTGTATTAGGGAATTTCTATCCACTTTGTTTTTGGGGGAACTGGTTTAAATTCAGTTCACACAAAAACCTCACAAGTTATAAACTTACAATCTCTAACAAAAGCAAAAAAAAGAATTGTAGACTTTTTTAGAAACTCAAGGTAATGTGTTTTTTTTTCTCTTCTAATGCTTTTTGTTAAATTTTCTCTCTTGTTTGATCTTCACCTTTTTTTGACATTCTTATTTTTCTTTTTTCCAACTGTCTCCTTCTTTGACTTCTAGATATGATATATCGTCATTCACATCTCTAGCTATTTTGTTAGGTGAAAAAAAAAGCCTATGCAGTGTGTACAAATATTTTCCTTTTCTGTTGAACAAAACATGACGTGCCCAGACATTTACATTTCTTTTATGTGTTAACAAGACATTTATCTGTGTTATTTTTGTTTTGAATTTGATAAAGAGATGTCAGTGACTGTAACAAGGTTGATGTCATCATTTTTACCTGTTTCATACCTGCTCATATAGGTGTAAAGAAACATCTTACTTCAGGCTACAACAAATTCAAGGGTTGCACTTGCAACACGCGAGGTGGCTAAAGGTTTTGACCTTAAATTAAGAAATGCTAATTTAAAAAAGAGAATAAAGATGTTGAGGATGAAATCATCCATAGATTGCTTTAGATGAAGGGTGAGGCATTGTTTGTTTAGGCATAAAGCAGATGTGTGTGAGATTTACACTTTCAAAGACGTGTGAAATATTCCCCCTATTTTTCTTATTTGTCAAAGTAATAGCATGTCATTTTATAAATTCCAGTCAACCCACTGCTTTCTAATGTCTCCCTCTACTGGGACAGCGTGAGGAAGGATTTGACTAACCAAGCAAATCATTATGAAGGAAGCATGGCTTTATAGAACCTCAAAAAATTTCTATACACTCTTTTATGCTTCAACACTTTTCATAATTTTCTGGAAATTAGAAATATTTCAGGCTGACCAAGCAGACTTTGAGCGCGGCCACAAAACATACATCAAAACGACATGTCCCTTCATACTTGGATAAAAGCCTAAAATTGATTTGGGGTGAATTATATGTACTGTATTCTCTTGTTGTCAATTTTGATTATGATAGTCACTGGGTTTTTTTCATATATGATTGAAATCTTAAACATGGCAAAGCAAATTAAGAAAGACAAATATCAAAGGTGGTGGGTTTTATTTTTCTTTAACTTAGGGAATTATGGGTATCAGATCGAAATGTGTGATAATGTAGAACATAAATTCTCTGTGCCATTTGAAATTGACACTTATTTGGGCTGAATTCTAGAAACCCAAAACCTACATTTAAGAGTGTAACTTGAATTCCATGTTCCTATAAACAACAAATGGTGTCCCTCCAAATTGCAGCCTCCTTTGTTGCAAACGTGACAGAAAATGTATCAAAAAACCAGGTTCTGACAGAATCAATGTGGAAGAGGGGAACTTTCCTTCAACTATTGACAAGAAATGCAATAAAAGGCAATCTTCTAGATGTAGGTTTTCGGTCAATTCTGCTGCAGCTATAAATATCACAAGAGCTATATGTTGATGTATCACGGGTCGGTCTTGATCCTTTACGTAATTTCTTTCCCAATGCAGATCTGATTAGCTCTCCTTTTGCATGAATTGAATTTCAATAAATAAAGGCGAAAGTTTTTCGTGTCAAGCAGCATTTTAATGTCCTTTGGTCATGCAACCCAACCATCACCATACCCTTTAGATTTGTGTGTCGCTGATTCAAATTCATGAATTGAAATTGCTTGAAATTAATACAGTAAATGAAATAATCTGATTTGACACAAGCTATATCTGAATTCCAGTGTCAAAACTCAAACTACAAAAACTCAAGGAAAATGTTACGGTACTTAGAATTGGGACCATGAAATGTAGACCAGCAAAAATAATCGTGACGTTTTTTGCCTAACGTCAATCTGTTATATTTTAATGTTTATTAAAGGATTAATGTATGGCCCCTTGTGTGCTATAAAATTAAATGTGCATTATTAACTTTTCCAGTCATCGGAACCAGTGAGTTAGACTGTTATCGTTTCAAAGGAACATAATAATGTTTTCCTTATGATAAAATTCTTAGATCTTTATCGGAAACACAGCTCTGTCAATCACTTTTTGGGGAGAGAACGGTTGACAATTTAATCACTGCATGTCTGGGCTATCAATTGACAGCCATCTTAATGCATTCCTATAATTTCTTAAAGTATGCTTTTTAATAATTGAAATATCAAAGCACTGAGGTTAAGTTTTCTTTTCGAGATTTTAATGTCTGGAATACACAGTTCATTAACTTTAACGGATATGAACAACCGTATGTTCCACCTCAATTCAGACAACAGTAGGATTTAACTATACAGTTTGTTAATCATTTATTATCCCTAGATCTTTTTTTCCAAAAGAAGAAAAATTGATATTTTTTTGTAAACTTAAACAATACCACCAGTAACAAACACTGACAAATTGATACATGTATATTTAGACTTTTTATAAACATACATAAGCATAAAGTTCTGACTTTTCAATCATTTGTATTTATGATAAATACAGTATGTATATATTATATACTTGTATCAGCTAGTATAAATATTTATCCTTTGTAATATGAGTCATCTTAAGCTCACCTAATTTGTCATATTTCTCTCATTCTTTTATTGATGACAATTTAAAATACTTGAAACGACGATCTGAGGTAAGCAATCAAAAGGGGGAGAAAAAACCTGTGCTATACATTGAAAAACTGGATTAAATGGGACCGCAATTATTGGACATTTTTGTTTTGTTTTAAACCTCTTGTCGGGGAACAACAAACACGGATTAAACGGAGTGCTTTACAAAAGTAAGATTATGATTACTCCCTTGATCAGAACACTTTGGCAAATATCATAATCTGTGCTTCTTAATCCTCCCATAACATTCCCAATCGTCCCCTGCTTACTTATACTGACAGGTTCCGAGATCTGAGCACGTTCTTATGATATGTGGACAAACAGATTACGATACAGGGACTGAAAAGCTGTTTTCTTCTTAAAAGCCCAAATGCTGGATATCCTATCAGTTAATGAGATAAGTTGAAATTGATCACCGGTGTTTGTGATACAGAGCATCGAGATCTGTTAGCAGGATCACCGGACTGAGAGTAAGGAATCGTAACACAGCGGAGACTTCCATATTGACTTAGGTAATGCCAGTAATAGGACGTATTTACACATATCACGGGAATCAGGTGGAACTGATATTTGGAATATAATAAATGACTGTCATGGCAGATAGCATTGGCTTCACCCAGGATATATGATATTCAAACCATTAGCTATTGATATTTGAGTCTCTAGGCAAGATGAGTTTTTAATGCACACCCTTAAATATGAATTTTTTAAAGGAATATTGCTATTTCTAGCATGTCCATGTTTTCAAGGTTGTAAATTATTTGGTGGCTTAGTGATGTACAGTAATGCTTAATTTAAAGTTTTAAAACTGAAATAAGAACTGTTTAACAATACATCATCACTCTATCATTTCATTTCTCTCAAGGTTTCAATATTTCTTCACCAATCTTTATCCCGAGAGAATCTTGATTGTATCATCTAATGAAATCTCTGATAGAAAGGGGTCGAGTAATCCTAGGGTGAGCACTAATCCTTCTGCCAAGTTTGGGGGAGATTGGGAGTATAATGGTATCTGTAGGCTGTATCTTCTAGGTATGATAATGGCAGGGGTATCTAGGATTGCGGAACTTACCTGGAACAGGTATCATTAAGTTTACCTGGGCTTCGTGAAGCGGTCAGTGCTGCGCCCCACCCCACTAATGTTCAGTTAATTAGTCAGTCAATGGCACTGTATGACTTCTAATTCATAGGACACAAAGACCATCATATTTATATTGACAGATGAAATATGCTACCTACTGGTGTTTTGAAATTGGAATTTTCCATTTTACTTGAGCCATAAAGTGTTTTTTAATAAAAGTTCTATGAATATTTTATCTTTGTCAATTTCAGGATTTTTTGGTCAAATAACAGTGCAAATTGGATAAAATAACAAAGAAAAAAAAACATTACAGACAATTTTCCCAAAGATTTTAAGGAAAATTTCATTTGAATATTTGTTTTTCTTTTCATAGTTGAAATCTCTTAAGTATCAATTAAGGTCTTAAATGTATTTTGTGATTTTACCCATTAACAGTTGAATGAAAAAGATTTTTTTTACCATAAGGATAATAACAATTATACAATAGACATCAAAGGCTCATAAAGTAAGACAGATTGTCCCTAAGTAAACCTATCTTCTAGTCCAACTGGTGTAATTATCACCAGACTTAATTAATAAAACAACACGGCACAGTGAGAGGTAATTGGCCGGACAAAGGAAGAAAATGTAACACATGTATTGTCTAATAATGCCCCGTTAAATGGCATTAAATACTTAATGTTTAAATAAATCACTAGATAAACATCTTGGGTTGGGTACACAAAGCTACAAATGTCTCATGTGTGGCTCTCTCTCTCACGTTCTGTAGATATAAACATGTGCAGTGTTTAATTAACAATTCTAAATAAACAGGGGATGGAGAAAAGAGTGTCATTATCTAAGAAAACAGAAAGATCCCAGTTGACCTGAGCTAAACATTGCCACAGAAAACTTTAGTTAGCCCGTGAAGCTTTTAATGGCGAAGAGACCAGGATCAATATTTGATCAATTTTGAGATTATCAACTCTGTTAAGCCTAATTTTGTTTGTAGAGGAAGGAACTTAGTTGTGATCAGAATTTGGAGATTCATAAAAGTTTTAACGAAACTGAGGTATGACACCTATTTTAAAACTTCCTCTCCATTATTACGACTGACATCTAAATCCTAAACAGATTTGACATATCTTTTCTTTCATCATATTTTGTCTCTCTCCCTCCTTTCATAAATCGATCAACTTGTTGGTTTTTCTAATATTTTTCATTAGTGTCGATCTTTAACTTTTTTTCTAATGGTCTGTTGAACTAGGACATCTCTGAAAATGTATGTGACACTGCTAATTGTAAGGTTTCATAAAATGAATAACTTGATATGAAAATTATGACAATTTTTGCCTTTTTTATTGATGCAAGTCCAGTTGATATATTTGGTTGTAACAGTGCTGTTATGTATTAAAAACGGGAGTAAAACATAAAATGATAACAGTTAATCTATCTTGATGATGTAAACATTTCCATTTACACAATATCTATTTGTAATTTTATGATTTATGGCTTCTTGATTTAGGAAGCATCAGGTGATCTGAAAACATACATTATCATCTGTACTTATGTATTAATGGAGTCAAATCGTATGTAATGAAAACTATTCTGAAAGTGTCTTACAAATTTTACAGTGGCTTAAAAAGAAATGTATCCCCTGGACATGTTTTTTAAATAGATTTAAAAACTAAATCAGTTGGTGAATTTCATCTTTTTTCTAATATTCTGTTAATAATTATGAAAAGAAAATTATTTTGAAAATTCAAAAATATTTTTACAGAATTTTTTGAAATTGAAGTCTTGGTCAATAATTGAAATTTAATTTGAGATGTAACGGAAGCATTGAGGGTCATAAACTTGTCATTCCTTGATACAGGGGAGATATTTACAACTTGCTGATTGAATTCCTATGCTTCAATTACATCATGAAAAAGACATTAAATGAAGTGTAAATTTCATTTTATTTATTTAATCCAATGTCAAATTTACATGTCCATGTAAAATGCCACTCTGTTGACATAGGTAGGAATGGGGGGTTAGAAAACACATGTAATTGTATGTACCCAAAAGATGTCAGTGTCACCTTCATAGTGAAAAAACAACAAACTGGTAGGCTATCAAGACATCAAAAAACAACAAAAAACTATACTCAAGATTCTTAAAATTAGCAAAGAAGTACATTGACATGATAAGATAAGAGTGTGGCCAAGGGGCGGTAGGATGGAGCGTTCTGATTGGTGGAGAAGGGGTATTGTTGATTGAGTTAAAGTGTGACAAGGTGTATGCTGATCGGCAGTAGACGGCAGGTATCATAATACACACCCGGTTTACCTGTCTCCAGCAAGGGTTCATCATGTTCATATAGGAATCCTTTATAATTTATTCGGATATAAACTAATTGGAAAGGTCCAATTTTTTTAATTATTGGATGATTTTCTAAACAAAGGTATGATATGTTTTAATGGATTCTATGTTTAATTTTAATTTCAAAATATTTATCTGCATAGATGAGGAGGTGCTGATGAAAATTTAATTGCCATTTATGATATATTCTATGCAAATAAAAATTTGATTTATTCAACTATTGCTATTTTAGTTTTATTAAAAATAAATTTAATTTTATGAGTTACTGTTTCATTTTTTCAAATATTTATTTGAAGATTTTCTTTATGATAAAAGTTTATGGTTGTGAAAAAAAATGAGGAAAAAAAACCTCCCAAGGTGGAGAGATTGCTACTTGAAAGGATTTTGCAAAGTCAAGCATATCAATATCAACTCTCTTTTTTTTTTATTCAAAAAATATTTTTGTTTTTCTAAACGAAAGCTTGATCTTGATAAATATTTTTTCAAATCTCTATTTTTATCATTATAATATGACAAAAAAAATATTTGTTTAGGAATGTCAAATTTTATATTAAATATGGTGTACATGTATTTATAGTAGTTGGGATGAATTCATATTGATGACTGTATATTATAATTGGTGTCAGTAAGGATTGTTATTTGCAAAGAAGTATACAATGTAATTTGTCACTCTTTTGTTTATTAGGGATTTTTTGACAGTTGATTGATATTCTCTCAATTCATATTCAGCTAAAATCCCATAAAATTCTTCAGACTCCTTTAATAAATTTTCAAAGACAAAACATCTGAATTTTATACATTCAGGTTGTTTTAATGGACTTTGATGTTAATGTCCTTTATAACTTGGCCATAACTTTTTGCTTTTTCTCTTTCAAGTTCACGCATTTCACCTGAGAGAATGTTTTTAAAGATTAATTTTTGAACAATGATAAAAACAAAAATAAAGCGAGGGAGACTTTTAACTATAATACGTGACTTACAAAGGGATGTTTCGATAATGACTCAGGAAGTTTGTTTATCAGTCCACAAAAATCTGTTGTAGTCGCCTCTTGGTACAGAAGTAAGATTTGTATGTGGTAGTCCCTACCCTCAGACTTTGATTTCATGTATAGTCATGTAATCTAAGTCAATATCTCCATGCTTTAATGGAAAATAGCTTGTTTAAAAAGAATTTCCTTCCAAAATATTGCAACACAGCTTGAGTGAAGTGGTATGTAGATGGACAGATAGATAGAAATCTTTTTTTCCTCAGGTGTGTTGCAGTTTAAATGTGATTACTTATTTCACTCTATCCAACCTTATGTCACAAGTCCAACCAAAAATGTCAATATTTTCATTTCATTTCTCTTTTCTTGCAGGGGCTGAATTCTCAAAGCTAGGGATTGGAAACAAATCCATTTCTGCCTTTTAATTCGCGTACATAACAATTGGATTACCGAAAATTAGCCGCACTGAATCATGGAGAATTTATAAAAGGGATTTTCCTGCCCAGTTTATTTAGTGATGCAACAAAAGTCCCAGTAGAAGTATTAAAAGGCTATATATGTGTCCGAATGTCTTGACGGTCCATCATTTTACGAAATGAGCAGGAAGGCAGCATGACATGACTGTGAGACTCTGTTAATAATTGATCACCACCATTAATTCACCAATTTTAACAACAAAAATCAATTATGGCCTCCATCTTGCCCTACAGTTTGGTTCTGGTGATTTTCGGGATCTCTTGTTGTCAGTGCCAAAGTGTTGCCTACAACACCGCAGAGGAAGTCCTGCCACCAGTTTATCTCGGTAATGTGGCAAAAGACAGCAACCTCTCTTCCACCATTGATCCAAGCATTCTTGCCAACATCAAGTTCAGTTTTCTGAGTGTAGGTAGTGATTCTGACAACAGTGATCTCTTCCAAATTAACGAAAATACAGGAGATCTAGAGACCAAATCAAAACTAGACAGAGAGGCCCTCTGTCCTTTTCAGAAACTTTGTGTTCTTCCTCTCAGGATTGGTGCTAACAGTGGAACTTTTTTCCGGACCATCAATGTTAACATTTCCATTTCTGACAGAAATGACAACTCCCCATTATTTCCTATGAATTCTACCTCATTGTCTATTCCAGAAGATGCCAACATCAATTCAACTTTTCCTCTTTCCAGTGCATTAGATAGAGACATGGGAGAAAATAATTCATTAAAAACATATGTATTAGAGCCTCCAAGCGATACATTTGGATTATTGCTGGGCCGCAAAATTGATGAAACTTTGGAGGTGAATTTGGTGCTAACTCAGAAACTTGACAGAGAAAAACTGCGTTCTTATAGAGTGTACTTGGTCGCTAAAGATGGTGGTCTTCCTCAAAGGTCGAGTACCATGACAATAAATGTTGCTGTTCAGGATATAAATGACAACAAACCTAGGTTTAGCTACTCCCAATACAATGTTACTATTCAGGAGGACATTACTGTTGGAACAACCATCATGAAGGTGTCTGCTTCTGATGATGATGATGGACAAAATGGCGTCGTTGAATACCAATTTTCGTCAACTCCAAATGGAGAAAGCCAGAAATTATTTTCAATTAACAACAATACGGGGGAGGTCAAAGTCATTCAACAACTGACCTTTACCTCTGGTGAGCCCCACAGAATTGTAGTCTCTGCAATTGACCATGGATTTCCTGCCCTTAGTAGTCAGGCTTTTATCAACATACACGTTGTTGATGTCAACAATCATGCTCCAGAAATCAACATCAACCTTCTCTCTGGTGGTAAAGTGAGTGAGAGTTCCAATAAAGGAACTGTCATTGCATATGTCGCTGTTGTTGATAGAGACACCGGTAAAAACGGACAAGTCAAATGTAAAATCATTCATCCAAAATTTCAGCTTCACGTTCTCTCCAACACGGAGTACAAAGTTGTTGTATCTGATGAGCTGGACAGAGAGGAGAATATAGAGTACATAGTCAAAGTCTACTGTGAGGACGATGGCATTCCAAAACAGAACAAATCAAAGAGTTTCATAGTGCAAGTCCTCGACACGAATGACAATGAACCCAAGTTTGACAGAGATTTGTATAACGCGACCATTACAGAGAACAAAGCTCCTGGCCAGATGATCACCAAAGTCACAGCTTCTGACAGTGACCAGGAAGACAATGCAGAGGTCCACTACGCTATAGAGCCAAACTTTCGGAGCAAGTTTGAAGTGGATTCTAGCACTGGAATAATCAGAGCTAAAGTGGAGTTTGACAGAGAACAGGAGAGTTCCATTACTTTCAAGGTGTATGCTGCCGACAATGGAACACCAGTTCCCCTGACTGCTACAGCCACCGTGAAACTTAATATTGAGGATGACAATGATGAATTTCCAACGTTTGATAAGAGTAGCTACAATTTCCAAGTGATGGAGAACAAGAATGCTGATTTTGTGGTGGGAACAGTACTTGCTACAGACAAAGACATTGGTTCCAATGCAGCCATTGTGTACACTCTACCCTTTTCCTACCAGAATGCTCCTTTCTCCATCAACCCATCAACAGGAGAGATTAAAACTAACAGACGACTGGATCGTGAAGCCAAACCAAGCTACACTCTCTCCGTGATGGCCACAGATAGAGGTGTTTCACCAAAAAACTCATCTTGCACTGTGACTGTAACAGTCTTGGATGAAAATGATGAGTACCCCCATATCAGGTTCCCCAACAGAGGAAACGAGTCAATCAAAGTACCCCACACCACCCTACCAAACTCCATTGTCACTCAAGTAGAGGCCTATGACAAAGATGAAGGAGAGAATGGGACTCTAAGATACAGCATTGTGAAGCGGGATGATGACAACCTGTTTTATATTGACGCCAAAACTGGGCAGATTTATTTATCCAGGAAGATCGAAAGTTTCGACATCAAGGAGTTTTCTCTGTTCATTGACGTTTCTGACCAAGGTGCTGTTCCACTGAAAACTGGGGTGGAAGTGAGACTGTTTGTGGAATATCATGCGATTCCAACAGTGGCGGAGCAGAAAATTGGACAGAATGTGTTAATAGCCATTACCATTGCATGTGTGACAATAGTGCTTTCATTGGCCATTTTAGTGACCATTTTCCTGATCAAGAGAGTGGATAATAATAAGCGTAAAAGACTTCCTAATGTGGAATCCATTGATCAGCATGAATTCCAGCTCCCAGACACTGTGCAATACAATTCTAAAAAATCTTGTCTCACTCGAGAAAACTCACATAAAACGTATCTCACAGACAATAATAATCTCACATCTCATGAAGTGAAGAAAGTGAGCTTCTCGTCAGACGATCAACAAGATTCAGGGATTTTTATGATTGGTCGGGATGTGGGACCCAATGGCATTGTCTCCACCAATCAACACATCTATGCAAATCACCATCAGTCTCCATATAATAGTCAGGTATGTTTTAACAAAGAATGCTTTAATGTAACGAAAATAAAATCATAATTAATGTGGAAATTCAAAAATAAATTAGTTTATTTTTTTTTATCTATATCCGTGTATAAATAAATTTTTGTTCCTATAAAATTAGGGGAAAATTTGATAAAGATTGGAATGGAATATTTGTTTTAGATAAGTATTTATCTACAAGAAATAAATGAACTTTCGATTGATTGTCAATATGTAAGGGAATCATAGTACAGAAGGAGTATAAACTTTGATGTAGTACTTGTTGTTGTCCAGAGCCATTGTGTCCCCCCTCTGGGCAGCCACAGACAATGTTATATCCTGCTTCCTGAGTGACAAAACATGTGTCCTACCCTAAGCAAGTGTAAAAGCAAACCAAGTAATACTAATGACAATACTGAGGACTGCAGCACTGCCCAGTTATAAACTTCCTCATTCACTCAGAAAATGCCCACTTTCTATATATATCCTTTTGAAAAAAAAAAATTCAGGGTTCT
The DNA here is from genome assembly GCF_963853765.1 of Magallana gigas. Classification (NCBI taxonomy): domain Eukaryota; kingdom Metazoa; phylum Mollusca; class Bivalvia; order Ostreida; family Ostreidae; genus Magallana; species Magallana gigas. The sequence goes on from NC_088854.1 coordinate 14,165,573, forward strand.
GGAAATTATCTTTTATATCTCTGTTGCTCAGTACTGGTAAATTAAATCAGAAAACATTTGCAAGGTGCCAAAATTTGATAATAATTCATTTAAATGGTAGAAAGTAATTTAAAAATATGTATCGGTAATGGAATTTATTTTTATTTTTTGGTATCAAATCTACCAAAATTGCCAGCTATTCATCATGATAATGAGTTTTTTGTAAACAAATTAAACTACAAGGCTCAGTAAAGCAGATACAAAATTATAGATACAACGTCAGGTATTTGTCAACATGACCAAGGTGTATTAAATACAAGGTACATAAGATATTTCAGACCCTCAATAAAAGCTTTCCAATGAGACTGTGTAAAGTACCTTAATTAAAAGCACTATGTCTTAACATCAGTGACAGCGGAACCCGACTGTTTGATTTTGTCAGATTTGGCATTGATAGAATCCCCCAGAAATCAGAGCTGTTGATAGGTAAAACTGATTAAAATGAAATGTAGCCCCTTTAACGTGCCAGGCGTGATCAGGTTTCTGTAATTAGAATGTTCTTCTCGCTTCCCCTCAATAGAGAATATTAGCTAAAAAGGACTTGACTTTTGATGTATTTAGGTAATCTGTTAAAACGTTTGTTTGATCCTGATGTTGGGCTATTCTTCCTTAAAAGATAAGGCATTTCAAATGGTTCACCTCTTGTGCCTGTATTCTTCTTTAGAATGAAAATTGCATTGTGATAAACTGCTTGTGAGATATAAAACTGGCCCTTTTTCAATTTTCCAAAGATATTTAGAAAGACAATTTGTTTAGCTCAAGTGTGGTTGTTTGAGAATGGGATTAGGGGCTGGGTATCGAAAGGTATCATGTCTATGCTGGTGTTTACAGATATATACCTCCATTAAGGGATCTGATACTATTCTGCTCATGGAAACTAATGGCGGTCAGTTAAAATTTGGGCCACTAGCTAATATTGATCCAAGGCCTTGATATTGATCATCTTTTGTGAACGATTATGTCCAACATTTCAATCATCACCATGAAAGCTCATAGCTGGGTAACGGCCAGGTTGTCATGTATACTGGTGTACACCTGTGCCCTTCCCGAACATTGCCGCCCTACGAATTACAAAGAAAATTCACCAGCCCTGATCCTGTGTTATTGACATAAAATCAATGAAATTTCATTTACTTAATGACATAATCTGTTTAAAATTGATGAGAGGAACTGGCACAGCGGGTACCCTTGTTCAAGGTGTGAATCGCATTCTCTTACCAAGCAAGTTCAACGCTTAAATGTAATAATCAAATATTCATCATGCAATATTGTAACTGCAATACACCAATATAATGAGATAGAAATGATTTTGTCAGTTTTCATTTTACCTGGTTTGGAAGCAATAGGAAGCAATAATTTATTTTTTTATTTTGCTCCATGAACTTTACAATTAAAAATAGCCTGAGTTGAGGCTATTGACATGCAGTATAAATATTTTTTTTTTTCTAATTTCTATATTGATGAATATGGCATATTTATAAAAGCATTCTAGTGGTCCCTCGATCGGCATATTGAATACCATTTTTGTGGTTTGTTATTTCAGCCTGAAGACACCCCTCCCCCACGACCTCGGAGGGAGAAGAAGCCGTCCGATCTCCACCAGGAGGAACTCAACCGAATGGCGTCCATCAACTTCCACCAGAAACTCATCAACAACTACAACAAACCTCTAGTCTATCATCCCGAGGAGGTAAGAACCGGTCAGCTTGTTTTCTTGAGCAATTCTAGCTCTGCTAGAACTTCTATATGGCAGTTCAATGTCAGTTATGTTGATATAATTTTAAAATCTTGCAAAAAAGCATAAAAATGTTGACTTTTATTGAAAGAGAGGTTAAGGTGGATCCTTAATAATAAGACAACCAAATAATACAGAAAGGGGCAGGATGAAAAGCCAGAATGAAATAAGGAATAATTAACAATGTACAAATGTATACATTTTATATATATATATATTCAACTAGGTAAAGCTAGTATGTACTTTTGCCAAAATTCAGTGTTGAAAGAATTTAGAATCTTGCTTGTCAACAGTGTCAGATGTTAAACAAGTGAAAGTTGTAAGATTTCACTGGAAAGCTTTTGAATGGCTATATCAAATGAAGCACCACATGACAGGCACTATACAAATATTGATTGTCCTCTTGAATCGCTGAACCTGATCCTGTGTTTTAGGATTAATTAGTGGACATTCATCCCTAATCCCCCTTAAGCTCTGAGTTAAAACAAGCATAGAGACATCTTGGTGAATCCGAAGATGGCACAGCTCCAGGATATTGAGGTGTGGGGGGTTTGTGGTCACATCACTCGGAAACTGTCTTACATAATGTATGGGACGAGTAAATATGGAATAGCTGGACAGTTATTTTGATTGGAATTCAATGGTGTTGATTTAGTAATGTATTAGATGAGACAGATATGCTGTGGACAACATAGGATTTAGGGTTAAATCTGCTTAGCTCCATTTTGACAGGGGGTTCTGACCTATGGATTGAGAATTTTCCAATGACAACTACCATAGAGTTTTAAGAAAAAGCAGATTGTTTGATAAAAAAAAATTGGCATGATTAGAATTCGGTAAAAAGATCCCACCTGAAAGCTGTGAATTTTCGTCAGATGGAAAGAAAAGGAAAATGATTGTGTCAAATGGAGGGGTCATCTGACTAAATTGTCCCTAAGTGTCGTCTGCTCGGAACCAACAGGTGACTTTTGTCATCACACCTTGGGGAAGAGCCCAGATCAGTCAAATGCCACATTGCAAGTCCAAACTGCAGAGCCAACACCTTTTGTGGGGTCTGCAGAAAATGGCCAATTTACTCAGCAGGACTTCAAAGTGTTTTGGTTATCTGGTCTTGTTTTCAGCATTTTGATTAGGTGCTTTGTGTCACCATAGAACATGTTAATCTTGGTTTGGTTTGGACAGAGTAAGGTGGTCTTTACATGATGATCACACAATGGGACAACAGATCGGGACAAGTTCTTGCAATTAATGTGGTTCCCTTGAAATTTATCAGGCATTATAGGCCCATATTTATTCCATACATTTGTCAGCTAGCTGATAGATTCCAAACTTCCATTTTAAACTTTTCCTCCTTTTTCCCCACCTTTTACAACAAAACGTATCCACATTACACTGCTGCAATAAAAATTTTTTATATATATAGTGCTTTAAATGTCCAGCAATTTTTTTAAACCATGGTAGAGGAAAAATTTTCCTCATGTAAATGACAAGCAAAATAATCAAAACAAATTATTGAAAAGGAAGAAGGAATAAATTTGATGCAATTTAACTATCCTTTTATTTGTTTCAGAACAGACATTTTCTGTCCCTGAAGAAACCAGGTGTTGAGGACACGAACAGTGATGGATCAGGGGAGGTCACTGTGTCAGACAGCGGACGTGGGGGAAGCATGGAGGATCTTCACAGAGCCAGTGTCATGATCTAGTCAGGGATGGGGATATTCAGGGGTGAGGCATTATGTTCATTGAGACAAAATTAGGTTTCAGTTTCTTTAATTTGGTTAAGATTACATCATTAATTATTCCTACTGCAATAGGTGTCAAAATGCATCCACCATATAAAATATAATCCTATTTTACTGAAAGAATTCTTGAGAACTTAATCATTCATTTTGGAATATTATGCTCCAAATTTATAGAATTAAACTGTTAAAGGGCAATCAGTGCAGTAAGGATTTGTATAATCACAATAAGGTCCCTGCCATGAAATCTCATTGTCGAAAAACTATGTTAATTAACTCCACTAAAGAAGTATTTATCACAAAACTTAATGCATTGGTAATTGTATTTTCAGATTAAAAGGAGAGACTTGCATTCCTTATTGGAAATGGATTTAAGGATTTGGTGCATTATCGAGAAACTGCGACAGACTAGAGTACAATGGAGTCCCTGTCAGGCTGGAACTGACGGTCAAAGGGAGGCTACTCAGTGGGTGCTAAGGTAAATAACTAATCAGTATTTGGATTTAGGAACAAACAGCAAAATAACCCTTCATGTCTAACCCTTTGAAAATGGGGAAAATCATTTCTTAAAATGGAATACTCATCTATTTTATTGTGAAAACAGCATATAATTTTGTTTTGATTTTTATTATGTTTTTGTTGTTGTAGTATGAAGAATGTTAACTATTTTTTTCTTCTCTTTTCAGATACTTTAGATACTGCAGCTCCAATTCCACAGCCATTAAAAATCATCGGACATAATATTGACAATCTGTGATCTCATATTAGCTTTCACATTATTTTCATATGATGTTTATTAATTTCAAACTACAAATATTCCATAAATCCATTCCTCTCTCCTTTATTTTGTATGGAAGAAATCAGGATCTTGATAATTAATTTGTTTAATTACCATCTTCGTTTACTCTAGTCTCGGTTTCATTCATTATTATTTATTACCTTGTATTGTAAATATTTCTTACTGTGTATATTGTTATATTTGTTATTGTTAAATCAATGAAAATTAAAAAGATTGAATATCAATAGATGTATTTGTTTTAGTTATGTTAAAAATTAAAGGGATTTAATTAAACAGTAAAATGCTTTCTTTAATTTGACATTTCTTGCACGCATGAAAGTAACGAGCATGCATTCATAGCCCAAATGAATTATAAATTATATTAAGAAAGCATTTATTTGTTGATACTTATATCAAACTTTGAATGCGTTAAACAGAAGGAACAGTCGATTCTTCCATATAAATATATGACAGTTACGATGGTAACTATAAACAACAGCATGGAAGTCCAATAGTTTCTGTACTTCTAGTTTCTGTACTTCACATTCAACATGAGGCTACATGTACCTTTCTTTATACTTGTATTTTCACGAATGCCGTTATTATCTAATTAGAAAATCTTAACAGTTTATGTATTTTTTAGGCTCTTTATACCATAGTAACGTAGTTTTGAGATTGAAATAAATGAATTTGAATCTGAGGCCAGTCCTTGCAATTTGTATTTTGTGTGTTCAGTGTAGCTCACGAAATAATCCATGCACAGTGGGCATTACAGTACAAACAAAACGTCTACATGTATGAACGAAATTTATAATATTAATCATAATTAATTATATAACATTTTGGACTTAAATTAAAGTCGGTTAATTTGAAACTAGCTAAAATCAATCATTTAAAAGAACAGTTGAGAGGCAGATAATTGATTTTGGCTTTAAATTTTGGAATGCAGCGATGCAATTAACGTACATCATAGGTGTCATTGAACAAAGGGCATTTGACCAAGCATAGCGAATTTTTGCCTGTTTAGAAAATTCCTGCAAATATTAATTTTATCGATCCTTTATTTTACAGTATTGTTTATAATACTAGCATACAGAAGCTGTATCTAAAATTAGATTGCCATCGTATGTACAACCATGCACCAGAAATCAGAGAAAATAGTCATTGTGTGGAAGATAAATTTTATTTCATCTTGATGTCCACTGTGTGGTGTTTTACGTACAACATATATCGAATGTAACCTTATATCTGGTAAAGGCCTTCGATGTTCAAACTTGTGCAACTTTTAAGCTCACAAAATGTTAACAGATATGGAAACCTTGGAAAGTATATGAATATACAGTGAATTAAAAGGTTACCCTAACTGTATAACATACACATATTTTGTATATTCTCCTGTTCCACTTACATGTACGGAATATGTATTGTATGTATGTGTATACTGGTGCCAGTGGTGGACTGTAAAGCCTAAAACAATGTAACGTTTAACATGATAGAACTATGTAAACTAAATCAGGATCTTGCAGATTTCAGTCCGTCTTGTCAGGTTTTTTTTAATATTGAACAATGTTATCTTTTTAGAAATATATTTATATTTTATATTAGTATATATTAAACAGATCGAGAAAATATGTGGCTAATAGCCATTGCTTCGAAAATGTTGACGACGCACACTTTTATTCAAATGGCCGGGGGGGGGGGGGGGGCGCTACAATGTGCTATGCAATTCAAAATATTATCTGATATCAACTATTGCAATTTTATTAGATATCAAAGAATCTAAAGAATACCAAAATGTTCATCACAAAATACGTTTATATTTATATAGGATTTCATGCAATGTGTTCTGTACAATGTTAGAGGGAGAATTTTGAAAATCCCTCTCATAGTTTCTTCAAATATATTTTTAAGCACAAACATGTATATCAATTATGTGTATTAACATGTAACAATTCAATAATTCATTCCCAGTGTTTTTATTTATTATTTTTAAATATTTTTATTTTTTGTTGTTGTTGATTACGATGAGTTCTCGTCATTACAACAAAACTGAATATAAGGCGTAAATAAACAACCATTTTACAGACAAGAATATATACATGTATACGTATATAGGTACATGTGCACCAAAAATATGATATCAAACATCAGATTGTTATTTATTCATTAATTCACTGCACAAGTGACTGCGGCACATCCACCGTTTGGCATCGTAATACTTGGTATAACACAAGCGAGACAACTCGATAATTACCTCACAAAAATTATTAGAGAGAGTTTTCCCCCTTACATCAGTTCAGTTCAGTTTATTTTCACTCAACACCATATAATGGTACAAGAGGTACATAAGAAGACCGAACATATTTACATATATACAATATAGTTGTAAAGGTCAAGAAAGTAAGTGGGGTGAACGAACAATATGATTAATTTTTTAAATAAACACAATTTCTTAATGTAATGTAATCAACTGAGGACATGATTTCATAGAACCTTTTAGTGTTAGGAGAAGAACAATAATATGTATCTAAAAACTGACTTCGTAATTTACTTAATGGCTTGCATTCTAATATAACATGAAATTCATCACCATTTTGTTACAATTACACAAATTACAATAACGTTTACTTCTTTCAACAGTACCCCATGCACCTTCCTATTTCAACAGGAAGATGATGATTTGTAGTTCTAAACTTAACTAATATTTTTCTTAATTTACTGGGTAACAAGAGTAAGTAGCGTTCACATTCAAAATTTGTTTTAAAAATTCTATATATAACACCCCTAGTCGATTCCTGAATATCGTTATGCCATTTCTCTTACTGTGACCTTTGGTTAATAGTTGTCTTAATCCAACTGGAGTTATAATGGTATGATTCATGATCACACCATACATTTGAAAGCCCGCATTTATCTAAAACATTTTTTAAAGAGCATAGCCATGGATTTAATATTTGTCCCTTATCAAAAAGAATACGTACATACATATATTTGATTTTGCTTAACTTGTTTTCACTGCTATTGATTATGTTGGCCCAGGATAAAAATCATTCTATTAAAAATGGTTATATACAGAGGAAATCGTCCAGTTTCACCATATACCATGTAACTAGGTGTACAACTTTTCAGATTAAGTATATGTTTCAAATATTTTAAATGGACATGTTCAATAATCTCAATATTTTCATAACCCCAAACTTCACATGCATACAATAAAACTGGTACAACAACTTTATCAAATAAATATAATTGACAATCAATAGGTAATTTAAAAGTTCTTATCTTCCTTATAACTCCGTACCAGCAGCGGTATCTTTGGAAAAAAAATGCTTAAAATCTCAGATAATTTACCGTAATCTTTAGGGTTCTTCTTGATTGATTTATCCTTTCATCGAAATAAAATTGCATTTTAAAAATACACGTTTTGAGTTATTCTATCCTACAATTTTTTCCCTTAAAATTGAGAATCAGTTTGTATCATCAAATTAATTTTTTATAGCATGTTTTAATAGCATTTGGGTATGTTTATTTGTCATTTCTGAGTTGAAGACAGTGTTAAAGGTATTGGAACTCCCACTTTGATTATTTTTACTCAAATGGCATACTTTATATGCATTAATTTATTCCATATATCAACCGGGCTTTAAAATTTTCTAAATTTAACCCAGAACATTTCTGAACTCCTTACGATAGTTTTCAAATTAAAATTTTATGTTAATAATAAATAATTATATTATGAATATACTGAAGTTATTAATATTGCTTTACCATTTTTGTCCCCCGCCGTGACGCGGAGCGGGGACATAGAAATGCCGGGCGTCCGTCCGTGTGTCCGTGTGTCCGTGCGTCCGTCCGTCACACTTTTTTGTAAGCGCTCTCATGCCTACAAATTTTGACGGATTTTCATTAAATTTATACCAAATGTTTATACCACAATTACCTTGGTCAAGTTCGAAAATCAGCATTGGTCGATACTTTTTGTTGGAGTTATAGGACTTCGACCACAATAATGACTCCGTTTAACCAAAAATTGACCTTGTAAGCGCTCTCGTGCCTACAAATTTTGACGGATTTTCATCAAATTTATACCAAATGTTTATACCACTAATACTTTGGTCAAGTTCGAAAATCAGCATTGGTCGATACTTTTTGTTGGAGTTATATTACTTTGACCACAATAATGACTCCGTTTTATCCAAAAATTGACCTTGTAAGCGCTCTCTTGCCTACAAATTTTGACGGATTTACATGAAATTTATACCAAATGTTTATACCACTACTACCCTGGTCAAGTTCCTAAATCAGCCTTGGTCGATACTGGTATACTGCTTGACCGGCGGGGGACCCAGGAATTCTATTCTTGTTGAATTTAAACTAATTCATATTGTCGTAGCATTCAACTTTATTTTAAAAACTTTGATCAATCTAAACAAGAGATACATGTACATATATTTTTAAATATATAATATAATGACTTAGATACAAATGTAATATACTAGTACATGTAATACATGTATCTTATTTTCTTTTTAATATAAACGTGGTAATATTCCTTAGCTCCAGTCCCTTCTGTGTAGATGGTAGGTACATTGTAGATAAAGGGATGACATTAATAGTACGTGTTTTCTTAAATAAGGAAATGGCACTCTAAAATTATCATAGATTACCTTAGTCGAAGACTTTGCCTGACCATTTCTCAAAAGAGAATGACGAGTATTCGCTAATACTAATTTGGGGACAATAAACAATATAATTTTCTACAGATATAAATAAGGAATAAGGAATCATTCTTTGAGTATTATGAAGTGATAATTTTGGTCGGGGCGTGATTAAATCCAATAAAGCCAGAAGGGCTTTATGATAGATTTGATCACGCCCCGACCGAAATTATCACTCCATAATATTCAAAAAATGATTCCTTATTACGTATATTTATATAATTTTAAGCCATCGTACGATTAAATATTTAAATATAAATAAGCAAACCTCGCTGGCGCCTCAATTTGGCGTCATTTGTATTATGGGTTATATAGTACAAAATCGATACGTAGTGTTATCACAGGCAAAGACACTGGAAAATGTAAATATATCTTCTTAGATCTCGATGAAAAGGGGGATAACCCAATTTCTCTAAATCAACAACTTAGTTGACAAGTACATTTTGTAATATTTCATTGGTTGAAATATGCGAATATGATATGCATAATATAAACGACGGAGATATGACACCTATCTAAACAAAGAAAACTAAAGAAAAAATTGGTGTACGATACCTTCGTAAAAAAAATGTTAAAAATCTTAACCTGCCAAACCGTTGTAAAAGGTGAAGTGTTTGTTATGCATAACGATATAATTATTTATGTGGAGGTGGCATTATTTTCAGTACCTCTTTGTGATAATGGTTTTGTTCTCAGTTTCCTGTCAATTAACTATTTTTGGTGGTGCCAGCTCTTCCAAATTAAAAATGCTTCCTACGAGTTTTAACTTGTAAAACTTAACGTAACTTTAAATCTTATCCATCACAGTTTAACGATAAAAAATACGCATACTTATAAATAAAGAGCAATGAAAATTGAACTAAGGAAAAAAACCCCAAGATTTCCTCATCACCATGGGAAATAGACAAGAAAAAACCTGGATATCTTTAATATAAGATTGTTAAAAAGGGAAACTCTGACATTTCTTTCAGACATTCTCGAACCAAGGGCCATCCTGTACAATTTTTATTAATATTATCGAGGAAGTATTTGTCATAAGCTGTAGACTTTTTATTTTTAGGCTTGGTCCTTCAGCCTGAAAAAATAGAGGGTCGGTTCAGATGAGAAATGTTGCAGTTTTTCAATTTAATTCAGAAATATTGTTTGAACTCAAAATCATTTATAGATATCGAAGAATTAAGCAAAAATGTGATGCCAAAAAAACCAAACCAAACAAAGAACAAAAAACAAGAGCTGTTTGTAAAACACTTATGCCCCCCCCCCCCTCCCTTGACCTAGATATTATTATGATTAACCTATATACATGTACCAAATTTCATTTCAATATGTGCATCCTTTGGGAAGAATTGGACTGAAACTGTTGGTGGAGGGATCGACCGACAGCAGCAAAGCAATATGCTCTCCCTTCTTTGAAGGGGGGCATAAATACATCTTGGAACAACAGAGTAGCGACACATTTTTTGTTGAATGCTCTTAGTCTATAAACTGCACAGAAACATTTACTAGTAAATAGTAAATAACCGTTTCACATTTTGTGACAAATAACTGACAAAAATATTTTAGAGTAGTCCATTACACCAAAGTGCACATTGCAAAAGTGTTCTTTTCAGATAATTATTGGCTCTAACTGCACCCATATATTAAATATACAAAGAACAAAAAGACATGGTTTGATTTTATATCTTTTTTTAATTAATGTTTTTCTTCATGTTTATTGTACATAATTTAAAATAATCATTAGGTGTATATAAAACATATTTAACAACAAACTGCATGGTTTAACAATGAAAACTTTCTACCAGTCACAACAAATAGTCCCTTGTACCTCAACAGATGCAAGAAAAACAAAACTGTGTTGTGAGTGAAGAAGACACACCAATAATAATCTCTTGAGAGCACTGCTGTGGTGAATTGTCAAAGGGAACTAATTCAGATCTGTCATCTTTCCAACCTGAGTAAAAAATCACATTTGATGTGAATTATCAAAGATCTCAGATTTGTGATGAACATTATGTGAAATAACATGACATAATGAACATTAAATGATTACCTTGCATAATACAATCATTCAAAAATAATTTATGTACAATTAAAGCACTAGCTAAAGAAACAGTTCAGCATCCTTTGGTCAAATAAATAGTTTGAAGATGATTGATAGTTTCATCTCTTTTTTGATTGGACTAGTTGTGCTAAGTCCCACCCTCCAATGGCAGTGAAATAGCTCTCTCTCTCTCTCTCTCTCTCTCTCTCTCTCTCTTCCATATTCTCAAACAATTAGCAAAGGAAATATGAAATGGAAGACACATTATGAAAAGCTTTGGTTACAAAAACCTAACACATAATGAGACTTTGGCAAGATTCGAACATTTAAAATGATGACATATCACAATTCATGCTGTAAAATTTTCACAAATCTCAAACAACAGTGTCAGATTTGAAGAAGAGATTATCTATTTCATTGCACAGGTCATCTGGGTTGATTGTATAGCTGCCTGACGTCGTTGTGGCGTCGTCGTCATCGCGCGCCGTCGTATTGCAGCTTTCACTATAAGCGTCATCACAATGCACTAGAGTTTGATTCTGAATTCTATGAAGTCTCTCTCCTGTGAAAGACTTTGGCACAGTAGGAATGTCTCTCAGAACTCTCCTCTGAGGTGAGTATTGCTCGGAGTTAAGTCTTTGTACCTTTTTATAGCCCTGGTTCACAGAGCTCGATGAGGGGTGTCTGGAGACATTCAGACAGTTTTTGGAGCCATTATTTCGAGGAAAAGTTGACAATCCTTCTGTGGATGTCCCTCGCCCAAATGTGGAAAAGTTCATGTTTTGTGAGAATGAATGGGACCCGATAGAGGATATTCCACTGCTGTTTGCAACAGATAAATGACGAGATCTTGTTGACTCTTGATCCACTCCTGTAAAAATAAAATTAAAAAATTCAATAATTATCATCACAGTAACCGGTACTACATCTTGGAGTTCACATTTTCACTCAATCACTTTAAAAAGTTGTCCGCTGTCAGTGATCTGAATTACCTGTCAGCCCGCTGTTCCGGACATCTTCCTCACTCCCTCCCCTGCCACTGTCTCCTGTCAGAGATTCCTCGGATAAATCACTGTTGTTATCTCCCTTTAGTTCTGATGGCCCTCCAATTTCTATGTATGGCATATTCTGAAAAAAATCAAAGTATTTTTATAAAATATGAAACATATATAATCAGAGTCTCATCTATCATAAACACCATAGTTCAAAGAATAATAATTTAGTTATTCGTTCCTAGTGCTTAATTTGACATTTGCATTTTATTAGAGGGAATAGGGGGGCATGTTAATTGCCTCCTGTTTAAACCTCTCTATCAAATTACTAACTGCATGTCCATGGCATTAAAAGTTATTTTATAGATGCCAAATTACAGAATCCTGATTACAGTACACATCAGTATTAACTTGGTGACACACTTCCTCCGGCACCATAAAACTAGGAAAATGAGACGGAGACACCATTGGCATCAGACATCAGTGACATGGCTTTCACTGAGTCACTGACCAGAGTTGACTTTGGGACTTTTTGTTGTTCCCAATGCACAAAGTTTTCAGAAATATTGAATTATCTGATCTGTTAACATGACCGAGCTGCTGGAAGTCCCTGATAGTGTAGAGATAAAGTTGTATTGTTTAATGTAATATAGGGCCCATGGGATAGCCAGGTGTTGTTTATTTCAATTGTTGTTGTCAGAGTTATTGCCCTTTATACACCTCTCTTACTCCAATGGGAGAAGTTAATAAAATGCCATTTTCTAATGCATGAGGTTTGGGTCAAATACTTTCGCGAAAGGTCAGCTGAAATCAACCATCTGGAGCAACCTGTACATAATAATATAATCACAATGGTCTTATAAATACATTTCCTTGAAAGTTAGAATTGTCTCATCTAACTTGTGAAGGACATTTTTCTCCTGTGGATTATTCAGCTGGAAGTCATATGCATGAATAATAGATTCTAATGACAGAACACCTCTTTGAACTGTACAGCAAAACTAAAACTAACATGCATATTGTTAGAAGTCAGGGTCTGGAACAATGCTAGATCTTGCCCTGGGCACCCACAGAACTTTCTAGTTTTATCAAAGAATCACGCTCATCAGCTTCGGAGTAAATGGAGGTAAATAGCTCCAGCAATTTCCCAACCTTTTTAAAACTACCTTTAAGACTTTTGTGACATTTATTATTCTAAAATACTCCTAATGATACATATAAAATAAGAACTGCTTTGAAACATTTATGTATTTACTTAGGCCTCCAACCATCCTAGTGTGGAATTTATGGCAGTATTTACTTGAGATCTTAAAACATTTCTTTACACACTCAATGCTTTCAATATTATGTCATCTTATCCTTTCATCTTGATTCTTGTCTATTCATTTAGCAAACGCAATTCAAAATGAAATAAGTGTGCACAGTTTAGAAGCCTTCTGCACAAAGTATGCTAAGAGAGCAATCATATTAATTTTAGAGAAATCTTTCAGAGCTGACAAAAAATTTAACACATACAAACACTAAAAATAAAGTTATTTCCCTAACAATTTTTTCCCACTTAAAAACTACAAGTTTTATATACATGAGAACACTGTACTTTCTGAAAGAATTCATTCAATCATTTCAACTGAAATGTCGGTTGCAGAATTGCAAGCACAATTACAGCAACTTAATGAAGACATTGTAGGTACAGCTAGTATAAACATGTAGGAGGGGGTCGGTACTTTGGGGGAGGGGGAGGGATTGGCAGGGGGTCATTAGGCCCCCCTGTACTGTGAGTGATGCTCTACCTTGGCCCTTTCCTCCGACTGCCACTGGTGTGGGTCCTTCCTCTGTAGAATCCGCTGCTGTAGTTTGAGGGACTCCATCCTGTTGATGTTCCGTGCATTTTTATCAGACAGAGAACTGTCCTCTCTACTGTGTTGGACTGTTGGGGGCTACAAAGTAAGGAATAACACCATCAATAAAACTTGGGGGGTGGAGAGGGGAGTAACAAAGTCAACAAGCATAGTACATACATTATGTAACACGATTTATAAAGGAAGTGCAGTTCCTCTTGTAATAAAATTGTGCAAGCTAGGATTTATATAGGGATTGGTTTGCATCGCTGTAAATTTTATGGACTTTAAAGGGTAATAAATGTGTCCTATGGCTTTAACAAATTTCTCCTTTTTTGTACACAACTTCAATTCCCCCTTCAATTAATTCATCAATAAAACATTATCAAATAAATTAATTAGGTAGTTTCAAGTTTGTAACATTTATGAAAACCATGATCATTACAAAATTGAAAAATGGAAATATCACACTACAAAGCTTTGAAAACAAATACCTCTTTAAGGGTTGATTAATTAAAATGATTAGCTAATTTTGTTGTTAAACTGTTGTCAGGCTGTTATGCAAGCCAACAAAGCTGATGATTTAAAAATTAGAATTGTCAAGGAGTATAGGGGACATTTTAGTGTTTGATCAATATTTAGTTTCAAGTCCCTATTAGACATCCAATGTATAATAGGTTTACATTTTGGATTTCAGCTAGATAGGATTACAATCCGAAATCATCTTCAGCACATTACGGAGGCAGAAACATTATCTAACAGCCAGGATCAAATATTTGTTTTGAGATTACCCGTAAATATGCCTGGCTCTGGTTTTACATAAATTCAAACACAAGTTTGAGTCAACATCATTAATGGATAAAATCATGTAATTAAATCATTTCCCATTTCCTGTTCAAACAACGGCCGATCCATACATGTACTTATGTTTGCATACACCGTGGTTGCACTGCAGAGTGGACTTAAAAAAACTTGACTACATGTTTAATATTAGTCATATTTATTGCTGCCGGAGCTCATTCAAAAATGTCTAAATTCAAGCTAAAAACAATAACCAGTACTTACTATAACCAAATTCTGTTTTTATGATTTTTATGAAAAGATATTGAAAAACAATGTACCTGAGGGTCCACTGGACTTGACTTGAATGTGGACACACTGGGGCTGTTACTGGGAGGATGGAAGGACAGACTGTCTTCCTCCAATGAAAAGCTGACCTCCTTGCGGTTTCGACCAAAGTCGCGGTGAGGGATGATGTGGTCTGTAGATCCCCTGGAAGACGAGGATCGCGTGCTGCTGTTACGTGCCATCGTCTCCATGATCTTCATCTCCTCCACGTTTTTGGCGCGGTAGTTGTGTTTTTTAACGTCTGCTCGCCTGATGACACAAATCGTGATGATGATAGCCAGGGAGAGAACAAAGGTTACTATTGCAATCACAATGGCTATGATAAGATTTTGGGGTTTGTTTTCGGGGATTTTTTTGACGACTGCAGTGGTGTTGACAAATTTGATGTGGATTGAGAACAACTGCCGAGAGGTCTTCTCCTGAGTTTTTCCTTTGTCCGTGGCAGTGAGAAGGAGATCATAGATTTTAATTTCATACAGGTGGATTTTTCTGGCCAGGAAAATTTCTCCAGAATAGGTGTCAATCTTGAATAAGTTTTCACTGTTTCCCTCAATAATGTTGAATCTGATTTCAGCATTCACACCTTTGTCAGGATCAACAGCAACCACAGTTGCTACAACACTGTCAACTTCTGCCATGTATGAAAGGTTGACCGAGTAGTTGACACTGTTAGGAAATATAAAGTCTGGACCATTATCATTGATATCTGTCAACTTTATAACAACCATGGCACTGCTGCTTTTGGGTGGAACTCCATTGTCCCTTGCAATTACAGTGAAATTGTACTCCTCAACCTGCTCCCGATCAAGTCTTCTAATGCTTTTTATTTCTCCATTTGGCTTAAGCAGGAAAGGCATTTTCCCGAGAGAATCAGAGTCCATTACAAAGGTCACATTCCCATTCGCTCCATAATCTTCATCCTTAGCTTTCACAAAACCAATGGTGGTCAGATTGGCCACTTCCTCTGGTATGATGAATTCAAAAATGTCGGAATCAAAATGTGGAGTGACATCATTTCTGTCTAGAACGGTCACCAGTATGGTTGCTGTGGCGGTCAGAGCAATAGGGTTGCCTCCATCAACAGCAATGACTGTGAAATTGTAATGGCTGATTTTTTCTCTGTCAAATGTATGCCTTGTAGTAATAATCCCATCCACAGGGTTAAGGATCCGGAAGTCTGCCTGGCCCCCAGGATTGATGTAATAACGGACTTTAGCGTTAGGTCCAACATCATTGTCTGTGGCACTAACTTTGACCAACACAGTAACATTAGGTTCATTTTCGTAAATCTCACAAGGATAGATCTTATTAATGAACTGGGGAGCATTGTCATTTTGATCTATAATCTGTACTTTGAAACTCTCTGTCGAATTCAGGGCTGGTGTTCCACCATCTTCGCAAAAAACGGTGACATTATGTTCGATGATGTCCTCTCTATCTAAAGTACCATTTACCACCACTTTGAACTCATTCAGTGCAAACTGCATGGGCTGAAGCTTGAAGTAGGGATTGCCGATGATATGACAAGAGACATGTCCATTGATACCATTGTCGGCGTCATCAACCTCTACATGGGCAACAATGTCACCTATGTTTGCATTCTCGGTGATGATTGCATAGTCAAACTCTGAGAGGACATTGATGCTGATATCTGGTGCATTGTTGTTGGTGTCGTTGATGTTGACTATCACCTGAGCCTGACTACTCTTCCTGATTGGTTCACCGTTGTCTATAGCCTCAATGATGATCCTGTACGGAGTGGAACTGTATTCCGGGGACCCTACCAGAGTTATTTCCCCTGATGCTGAATTCATGTTGAATATGTCAATGTTGTCAGTCTGAATGGTAGCAAACTTATAAGAAACTTCAGCATTTCTGCCTGTGTCCCCATCATTTGCAGTCACTTGCACAACAAGAGAATTCATTGCAAGGTCTTCTTTGATTGTGACATTGTATATCTGCTGGGTAAATATAGGGGCCTTGTCATTGATATCGGTCACCGAAATATTGACCATAAGAGTTCCGGATTTTGGAGGATTTCCACCATCCAGCGCACTCACATATACAGTGTATTTATCCATTAGTTCTCTGTCCAGTGCCCGGATAAGTCTTAGATTGAGATCAGAAGTTCCATCGAGTTTAGGGATAATGTCCAAAGCAAAGATACCAGAATCAGGGGTTATCTTGTAGTGAGTGATGGAGTTGTTTGCTCCCATGTCGATATCTGTAGCTCCTAACAGGGGGAAGGTGGAGTTAATGAAGGATCCCTCAGAGATATCTATAGATATTGATGTCTGGGGAAACGTAGGTGCATTATCATTGATGTCATTAATATATACTGTTACATCTATGGTCAGTAAAAAATTACCACTTTTTCCCGCAACTCTTAAATCTTGTTTACAAATTCTTAAATGGGGACAAAGGACTTCTCGGTCAATTTTTGTCTTTCCACTTAAAATGCCAGAGCGGAGGTCAATTTCAAAAATCTCCTGAGTGCCTCCCATGAAAGAATATTCCATCCGCTGAAGCACATCCTGTGTGACATTTGGCATGGACGCAACATTTGCATCTTGTTCAACGTTTCCAATGAAATAAACAGGATTGGTCTCCTCGCTGACATTATACACAAGTGCTGAGGAACACAAGTGGAGGATGAAAAACGAAACACAGATCCGCAACATTATGACAGCTTGACAGGCATCACCAGCACGTCATGGAGAAGTATATTCCCTGCGTTACTTGCCTCACACTCCTTCCAAATCGGTCAATGGTGAAATTGTCATCAAATCTGTAAAAAAAAACCAATGTTAAATATTGGCGAAAAACTTGACCGCACCAGTTTATACATTTGGACTTAAATCACCCTTATCCGTCTTATTTCTACAATCATATTTTAAAATCCCTACATAATGGCAAAGAGAGAGCCGTCGCAGGGCATATCCTAGTGAAGTTGACTGTTTTTTGCCTAATGCCGAGTCTTTGTGTGGTAATTCCTGACAAAATAGGATCAGGAATATTACTGTGATTCTAATATTTAAAAACTTAATGTAAACTTCTTATCCCCACTCGACATGCTATTGGAAAACAATTTCAATGAAAAATCTACTTCAAGAAGTCTGTTGACTAATGTAAAATTATGCATTTAATAAGTTATTAATTCAAATCTTGCAGATTTCTTGATTGTATGGGGGAGGTTTATCAGGTTTTGTTTCATGTCATATTTATCACAAATTGATTTTTATCAAGTGTTCACTGCATTCACCCCTGTTTATCTTTGGCTGAAAACCCATTCATATATTAATATTAAATTTCAAGCAGTGTTCTCATTTGTTCAGCTTGTATTTTCAAAAGTTCTTGTGAAAACGTTATTGAAAATAAATTGCTCGGGATACATATTGAAATTTCAACCTCTTAAACTAATAAGTATTCTAAACATTCAACATTTTCTTCCAATATTTAAAAATTTAGTTAAAAATAAATCCTACCATGCACATTTCCCTTTGTTAATCTTAATCAAAATACAGAAGAAAACCAAATAAATCCATACATATTCAATAAGATTATAACCAATCACAAATTGCTAATTAACAAAACAGATATGAAAGTAAATAAAATTCAAATACCTTGCACATTAATCCAAAGTTTGGCCCAAAATGTTTTTGATGTGTTTGGCCCCCCTGTTGGTTTTCCTAACACTACATTAATTGTCCCACCCCAATTATAATTGACCAACTGTTTAACTCCTGATGTCAATTACTTATTTTTGTCCCTAGTTTAAACAACTCTTAATTGAATTATATCTGCATGGCTATCTTTGTGGAAATTTCTTAAATTACCTTTACCTTTTTAAAAAGATGATTACAATAAGGCCTTAACACAATACAGGTTTTTGACAGGTTTTCCAGAGAATTAACTCGAAACAATTATGCATGATGTCACCTTAAGCAAGGCTTTGTTTGGTACTTTGTGTCAATTTCATATTCTTTTGTTTATCTATTCTGTGTTGAAAAGACTTTCACGGTTCTATCTGATATGGCATAAGTATTATATATAGAAAAAATTAACACCCAGCAACAAAAGATTATAAATAGATATCATACAATGTTATTTTGCAAGGTTTAAAATAACAAAACAAATTGCTTAAAATTTCAATCAGTTAAAGTTGTATTGAAAAAAGAAATGTTTTGTATGTAAAAACAGAAAATGATCTCAGTTGTATAATCTGGGTTTTAGAAAAAAAAATTGCACAATTAAAATAACTTATAAATCAGTTTATAATTCAAAATCTAATTAAGCATTAATTTTTATAAAAGAATTTTCACTCACTGAAAATTTTTAAGTCCACTTTTGTCATTTTAAAGTTAAATCCATATATATAAATACAAATATAATGGTAAAAAGTCTGCCTCAATCTTCCAAAATAAAACTGTTTGAATCCAACTAACATCAAATTTACACACTTCTTGACCAGCGATTACCGAATACTGTGACATACTTTCCAACAAATCATATACCAAAATTATATGATACTGGTCACCATAGCAATGTCAGGAAAATGAATCATCAGCAAATAGACACGGACCTCCAAAGTCAATCGAACCCAGATTAACGAACAGTGAGAGGCTGTAAATTTCAGGTGAGAATTTTCTGAATTGGTCATTAAAATAATGGATTTACGGAGGACATCGGGAATTATCTGTGGCCATCGTATAGTGAGAATAAACACCAGGCCGTGTTCTCAACGGTGAGGGGGGATTAAACAGTATCCCAATCTTGGTGAAATAAATAGACTGTGTGTATATCTGTATTATCACTCTAAGTCAACTTATTCAGTAAACTGGACTTCCTTAATCAAACAATGGACACAGTCAGATAGCCGTAAAACAATGCCAATTCACAGGTGTGATGGCACAGTTACAACCTAACGGGGCGAGGTGACCTGTACAAGAACCGTCCAGCTTCACAGTCAACAGGTGCAAAATGACTGTAAATTACGTCAGTGTCCATCTCAACAAACATACGACGAGCAGGGAAACATTAAATATTGTAAAATCATTAACATATTTCCCATTGACATATTTCCCATTCAAACAACTTGAAATATTGAAGAGCTTTTTTCGGTTGCTCTGAATTTGCACCAACATATTACAATCATGCATAGAAACACAAGATGAAAATAGCAACCTCATCTTTTTTACCTTCAGAGAATACGAGTTGGTTATTGAAGAATTTCCTTACTCATGGGCTTACTATAAGACCGAGAACAAATGGTGGACTAAAGGTAAAAACATTCTGTTCCTCACAGGTGTGACTATAAGACAGAGTAAGATGACCCAGCAAATGTCCATCAATTATCACACAATCAGATTCCATTTCCATACGGTCTCCATCTTTTTTTTTCTTCCTTGACTGCAATTCACCTGAGTCTGATTGAAAGTGTACACAGTGGAAATGAAGCTCAGCAGAGTTAATTACTTTTGACAATAGGGAAATGAAATGAGACTCGGACATTTATGATGGAAATAAACAATTTTATGATTGAAAGAAGAAAAGATGAAAGAGAAAGCCTCATTTGGAGGTTTAAGCCATCCACGAGTGACAGGTAATTGTCAAAGTTCTATTTCCATCCTTAACTAAGAATTCAGTCAATTTGGGAATAATCAATTCAAAGTTTCACTTTCTGCCTTAATTTACACACCTGGTACACACTAATAGACTTCAACTAAACAAGTAACAGTAAGAAATGGTGTGTATAATCATATAAATCGGGGGAAAGTACATGCATAAAATTCACTCCTTCAAATGGTTCTAACATCTATTAATTTTGCAGTTATCAAATGTATAAACAATTTAATTTTAAACTATAGAACATAAAAAATAGCAAATGAAAAAAATAATTTGGAAAAAGATATAACGTATACTGCTGAATATTACCTGATATTGAAAAAACATTTAAGAAACCAGTTTATGAGACAGTCCAACAGATGCTGAAGAAATAGACACACTAAACACATTAAACGGATGATCAGTCCGAGTTGACAGCACACTAACTATATCATTTTCCAGTGATTAAATCCTTGTGTAAGGCAATAATGATTATGGGTGTTCAATTAAATCCCTAAAGTTTATAAAGTGCCACTTTTAGCCCCTAGACTTTAGTCAGCATGCTACAAGTTAAAACTTCACATGGCTGAGAATTGCTGGAATTTCATTGGTTGAACTTTTTAAAAACCTTGTTACAGTTTTAATTACGGAGCAAGAAATTGATAGTAGGGGATAGGAAGACAACCCACGGAGAGAGAAATCGGCAGGATCACCCCAGGGTGTAGGGAGACAAGAAGAACATGAAACCGAGCCTAATCAATGTTCAATCTTACTTTAAATTTCAATAGATGCCAGCCTCTTAACTCCAATTTTATAAAAATATCCTTTGGATAGGTGGGAATAATTCGTGTGTTCTTTTGAACTTATCTGTAAAGACTGTCAAAATGTCACTACAGTGTTGACACAGCCATGATTAGCCAACCACTGTGCAGCAGACGCACGCTTCATTAATCTTTTGAAAATCAATTTTTACAGATTAAACAAAATAATCTGATTGATTAAGACTGATTAATTACTTTCATCATAGTCAATATTTTTCAAAACTGCCAAAACATTTACTTACCTGCTCGTTGTTAAATTCAAAATCGTAAAAATTAAACCGAAGAACATGTGTAATCTTTGTTCACAGTTTTCATAGGAAGCCTTTTGATATGCATCATTTTTTGACAGAATTTCAAACATAAATTCTACCACAGACAAACACACACTCTTAGCTAAATAAAAATTCTGAATGTATACACAAACCCTTCTAAATATTTACTTTATCTCATTTCGTAACATATAATTTTTTTCTAAATTATGACCAAAATCTTATCCTGATATTAACGTGGTTTGAAAAATAATAAACATGATAAATTGAGAAACTAAATATATTCCTTCATAA
The DNA here is from genome assembly GCF_963853765.1 of Magallana gigas. NCBI lineage: Eukaryota > Metazoa > Mollusca > Bivalvia > Ostreida > Ostreidae > Magallana > Magallana gigas. Next base: position 14,187,571 of record NC_088854.1, read on the forward strand.
TACCAACCTGGTGTGCCTTATTGGTTAAGCCCAAATGGTGCACTTCCAAACTGTTTAGAGAAGTGAATAAAATATAAGTTATCACAGGAACCTATCGCACCGCCAAAGAAGAATAATCCTCCACACTTGGGGCAATCTTTATTCATGAAGATGGCACCATTATCAACAGTACTTAGTACAGTTTTGTTCAAAGACTTGTCACAATTGCATTGGGTTTGTGAAAAAATTGTGGAAATTTGCTTTTCATCACAAAAACTTTTCTTTAATTTGTATCCATTGCTTTGACAAGATGTCACAGATTACTGAAAAAAATAACACACAACTCAGCAGGATTGCTTGTTAGTAAAAATACGAAGTTGACAGAATTCAATTAAAATCACTGTCATTCTTTTTTCACTGAATTAAATACTTCCACGAAAACCCTCAGCAAAACACCTCTCTATAGCACGGCCCCCTATCACACACCTGTGAAAAATGTCACTAAGTGTCCGCAGATTATCACATTTGGACATTACCTGTAATTATCCCAAACCCCTTATCTGGGCACACAAAAACAAACTTAATTAGTCTGAGTTAAAACCTTTAAACTTCCTTTGATTTCCTATCAACCTTTAGATTGCTGTTTCTGTAAACCTCTAGAGAGGACAACACAAGCTCATCTCCCAGAGATGATTGTTTGGTCAAGATGGACCCTCCTTGCTTCAGAGCCCTTGTCTTGTCTCTATTTTTTCCCATTAAAACATTAAGTTAACTACATTTTTCCGCAACAGACTTCAATGATCATCTAATTCAAAAGAAACGACCACAGTTTTTGAAAAACACTTCATTCAAAAATAAACTCTTTACAAACCACATTCATGCATGTACTTCACAAAAAAACATCCCAATATTCACTTTTCTTGGTGCAGTTTTCTATCAGGTATCAATTTCACAGAAATTAAGGACATTTTTTTTTAAATAATGTACCATCATGCAATATATATGACTTTACTATGTTTATTTCCAGTAAAATTACTTATATCATACCAACAATCCAACATACAATATACATGTAATATATTATTTCATCGTGTTCCTTTCCAGTAAATTTTCTTTTATGTACCAATATACCCAATTTCAATGTGTATAACTTTCCAGTAATATTACAAATAGCAGTTCCTTGGAGGAAGGATATGGTCTAGTAACACCATAAGGGTCAGACAAAAGATGCAACGGACCAAACAAGTCTCAGTGACCAATGCTTATCCACGGTCCCCATCAAAGTCAACCGTCTCATAGTACCAACCATTCAAGCTGTTAATGAGACTTTAATGAAATTTTAGAACCACACACAGCCACTGTGAGTGTGCCAGAGGCTGAAAAAAAGACTGATCTGGGTCTCTCTGTTTGTATAAAATGACCTTCATTTGAGGTAACTTTCTAAACAAGAGAAGCAGTTGAGTCACACATAAAAATAACATTTTAAATCTAAAATAACATCTAACATTTATTCAAAAATTGACACAGAAAATGGAATAAAAATAAAGAGGATTTAACTAGATCAGCATTCAGTTAGTTTAGGTTGACTCTTTTTAGATGCATCAGATTCCATACATATTTTAACCCCCTCCCCCCTTCTTTTGGTCAATGCACTCCAAATAATATGTCATGCATTAGCAAAAAGATGGAAGAAAATGAATTCCTATTTGTCATCTATTAAAGCTAATTATATTCTATAAAGTGATATTCAGGGGCTAACAAATCCTTACAAATTAAGACCATTGATTACAGAATGCCCAAACAATGGCCTGTGGCTGCATTGACTGACAGCTGACCAGATGACCACTGCAGGAATACAATAACAAATTTTCTGGATGGGAGAATCGGTGCTAAGCGAGCTTGTGTCACCATTCTGTGCGGGAGAAAGATGACTGACACAAGGGACTTAACTCTGTCCAATCAGGAATATGGCTGAATGGAGAGATTGGATTTCAAAGTGCCGAGATTGACAGACTGTTATGAAATTATTGAAAATGACATTAAAAAACAGTCAACTGTGAAAGAAGACTGTAGAGTTGGTACACTTGCTTCACTGTCATTCAGAGTATTGGAAAATAATCATTGCTCTGAACCCTCCTTTCAGTGACAAGTCTTTCTCAATCATTTTTAAATTTGGTTAGAAGCTGCTGAATATATTGACTTTTGTATTTCTTGAATTTGCCCTTTAAGTTTGCATAAAGCTCAGTCACTCCTGGGGGGGGGGGGTGGATAAAGTCAAGCTAGATCTTATTTCTGATTCTGTCAATGACTGGTTCAAGAAATAAAGGATTAATTATGTGTTCTTCATCAGTGCAACTGATTGTATAAAAAAGGTGTAATAAGAACACGCAGTAATCAATGCCACTCCTATAATGGAATATGCAACATATCCCACTTATTTGAACCTTTGTGTTGGAAAAATTGGTGAACTTGCTAATTTTTTTCTGCAAATTCATGCAAGACAGTGAACCTTATTTCTAACATTGGAGCTTCAAAGCATTCCCACAAATCAGATTTCTTTTTAAGCAATCATTAATTCAGCATTATTTCTGCATCATTTCAAGGATTCGACAGGCGACAGTCACAAATTCAAAATTAAATAAGTAATGACCCACACAAGTTCACAGAAAATGTCTCGACTGATTATTTATAAAATCCCTCTCCTTCTTTGCTCCTAAGAATGGTTACTTTTTATATTTCTCAATAAACTTTTGCATTTGAGCAAACCTTTGTAAAATTACGTTTTGATGCGGGAGTCGTAAAGTGTTCAAATCCGAGTTTATTATCTGCTTGATTTGCAACACAAAGAAAACAATCTTGCTTTTATTAAAAATAATCGAAAAACTGCAGTTAATGTATTGGAAGGGTCTGTTCATTAGCTCTTGGAGTCCCTTGCCGACATGTTCTTTGGTAAAAATTCAGAGGCAATTCATCAATGGTTGTCATATTCTTTTCTTATGCCAGTGTTTTACAATTAGTTTCAATCAAAGATAAACAGTGGTTTCTACATCTGCAGACTTTTATTTTCGGCCTCTGCTGTTAACTCCCCAGTCACTCAGTGCGATCTCCAGTGCTATTTAAAAAATCTCCTGCGGATTTATTTCCGTAATATAATTTTGTATTATTGCACATTGTTTAACAGAATTATGGTATATTTAAAAAGAAAGGCTGGATTAGGAAAAACTAATCAAGCTAGGAACTTCACCTGTTTAATCCTCGTAATTCTCCCTATAAATCTTATGAAAATATAGAAACTGGAACATGTGCTTTTGCGTCCTAGCTAACAGCAGCTATGAAATTTTTTTGGAGTTTGTTCAAATATTTTTGCAGATTTAAACTTCAAAAAGATATTTACAGTCAAATTAAACTAGCCGTAAGCAATATTGTTAAAAATAAGTAAATAGACAATGAAATGAAACAATGTCATAAGGTATAATTTGGTGCAAAATTAATTCAGTGTACATTAATTAATATCTGTTTTTTCACCCAAGCTTAAAAAGTTCAACTTCAAGCATCAATTAAGCAATATATATGTGACTTAAATCATAATTGATTTTTTATAACCAAAAATGTAAGTTTGTGAATGGAATTTTTTTTTTTTTAAAGATTTAGCTAATATAAATGGATGACAATCGAGGTAGAAAGTCAATATTAGTGGTCTGGAAAAGAGACTCTGGGAACTTCCACCATCAATGACCAACGAGTGCCCTGATTGACACTGGGCATTGTCCAACATTTCCTATTAGCTGATCCCTCATGAAAATTTAATTCTCTTGCACAATGGCAGAAGAAAAGATAAACACTGGCAATGTTATGGGGGAGAATTAAGGATTTAATCCCCCCAAAATGTTTATTGTTATATCACACTGTTCAGATTTACCGTCATTAGTCGGAAAGCCTTGTTGAAGAAAAATATGTTTAAACAGGCCGTAACAATATCATTAGTTTTTTAAATATCTATTTGTGCACCACATGGTAGATATTTTGAAAAGGGATTTCAGGATCAATGCACAGAAAATATGAAAAGAGGAAAATGAAAAGGTTAAATGCTTTAAAATAATAGTAAATAACCAACATGCATTTGGAGTTAAATTTCCTTTTGATCAGTGATGGTGAAAAATACAGATATTCATGGTTAATAATTACAAAGATTTCACAAAAACATAAATTTAAATATTGTTAATTGTAGTTTTATATATACCAGAGATCTGCGCACATGAAATAGTTTAATCTTTAGTAATTTAAACCAACTCTTTTAAAATGCAGATCCAACTCATGTTTAGATCGTAATAGAACATAATTTCAACCATTAAGAAAACTTTGAATAAATGCAAGTCATACCAGTAGTAATTTCTCAATGAACTATATTCCCTGGATGGCAAGTTTACTGAGGACAAAAATCTCTCTTTCCTTGATTAAACAGGCAATTACACAGAATATTGACTTTGTGAGAATATTTTAATTTTTGAGCAGATAAAATCTTGCGCAAAGTTGTTTCTCTGTTTAAAAGGTGATAACAATCATAGGGAACCTCTATGAATAAAGTTCATATCCAACAAGAAAAGCCCGACTGTATTGACCACCATTTTTTGCTGCCAGGTTCGAAGACAATTTGCTCAGCAGGTACACTACTTGAGAGAACCTTTAAGTTTACAAAAACATGGGCCTTTACCGCAAAATCAATTATTCTATGGATACTTTAACAAAAATTCGAAATGCCATGCTAAGCACTTATCTATTTAGTGTAACGATTTACTTCTTTAATACTCTAAGCATAACATTAACAAACTTTTCGTCAAAATTGTCCACGTATTAGGAATCACAAGTAATATAATTCTCTTTTTCAAATCGATTTCAAAATTTGAAATTGATTACTCTAGGCCTACATAAGAAAATTCTTTAAAAATTTCATAAGCCTTATAATTTTTCTTCCCTTCCAGATATAGTATTCTTACCAGTGCGTTGGGTTTCAATAAAATATATCCATCGAAAATACATACACCTATGCTGACAAAAAAAATCACAAATCACCTCATTCTTTTAGTCTAAAAGTTGACCACAGAAAAAAAAATTGTTATCAGATCTCGATCATAAACTTCCTGTGTATTATTCTTTAAAAGAAGAAAAAGAACTTCACAATCTCTCCCTGAAACAGTCACTGATTGGATATTTACAGATATAATTGTCTTCCCGGAGCTATTGTGATCAGAGCATACAGTCTTGGCGTTTTTAACATTCAGCTACGTAAGAGTCTATGGCTTTGTAAAGATCTTTACATTCCCCGCTGATTAGTAAATAAACAAAATGTGCTCGCAAATACTTTCTTTTCACTTTTTGAATATGCAGGAATTTACAATTTACAATAGCTAATTTTCCATTCATTATGTATTTCATATTTTCTAATAAATAGAAAAAAATTACAAAGTGAGAAAGAAGAAAAAAAAATCATTTTCTAAATCAATATCTGAAGAATATATTTTAATTACTTCTATCTTGCAATTTTGGTGAATACACTTAATTTGTAAAGTATTATATTTACAGGTAGATTTTATGGTAAAAATATCAGGTCTATTGACATTATTAGTTTTAACTACAGTATAAATTAAAAAAAACAAAAAAAAACAATCATTTAGATACATGTACTACGTCAAAAAACAAAAATGATTATTAAACTTACCATTGCAGTTGAAAAGAGCTGAAGAGGGAAAATTCCTCTTAAATCCTGTATCACTTACGTTTAAGTAATTTAAGCCACTAAATTTTTAACTCTGGTGCAAAGCTATGCCAAGTCATCTGATTGCTTTAAGCCTACTTCAAATGGTTCATGGAAGTTGAATGTGGGATGTGAACACCCTATAGATGAACTGTTGATAGAAAGGCTAGGACTTGGGGAAGTGCGTTGTTTTTCATAATATGACACTAAAATTTTCGACAACACACCTGTTTCTACCTACAGTATTCAAATCGCTGCTATTTATCAGTCATTACTATCAGATTCACCTCTTTAAAATTCGTTACAAAAAATTCAAATCAGTTATGACCGGGAGAAAACAAAGGATTGTTGAAACAAAGAAGAAAATGAGTTGTAAATATGTCAGGTAACTCCCTTGATTTAACCAGTTACCTGCTCTGAAAAATCGTGAAGATCGTGAGCATCCATAAATACCTGAGAAAATGAAGACAATTTGTCTGCGAGATCTTCCTCCCTTCTACCCATCTCAATCTTTTGAAAGAAAAATACCTACAGATGAATTCTCCTTAACATGTATGAACTCCATTGTAAAGGCATCTGAAGGATTTGTCTAAACTGAGGAAAATTTGGTGGGCTAGCCTGCGCTGAGCTCACTCTTTATTTTATGTTACTGCACACAATCAAGTTGAAAGTTGATGTCAAGATTTTATGATCAATTCTGAGTCTTACCATGTTTAATCCAACCTTTATAAGCCATTAAATAAGTATCAGGAAAGAGCTGAAATTTCATACCACATAAAACATTCATAAAAATCTCCACAACAAAATACTGCAGATCCCCTTCAAAGAAAGATGCTATGAATTTGTGGCCCTAATTTCATCCAAAAGATAGCTTAGGAAAAGGAAAGGGGGAGCAAAAGGATAAAAACTTGGGACTCCATTTGAAGATTGGGTTTCTTTGACCTGATGCTCAAAAGATAAAATGTCAAAAGATCACCAAAATTCTTTTCACTCCTGATAACATTAAAAGTTTAACAAGAGCATCGGGAAACCATTGATGACACTTAGTGCATCATCTCAATGTCTTCTTGTGACACATATATTTTGCCATATTTGGTAAAGAGACAAAAAACAAAAACATCGCTGACACATGATGACATGACAAAGAGAACATTATTGTCAGAATTAGTGATATTACCTTAAACAAGACTGTTTTATGACGAGTTTTCTCAAAGAAGCAAGAATAAAACCAAGAATAAAATTCACTGCTACTCACTCTAAGTCTCCAAACATTTATTGTCAGTAACTTCCAAATCTTTAAGAAATGAGCAGAAGACAATGCAAGCACCCGGGCTTAAAAAACTTTTACCCGTCATGACGGCATTGTCGTGTGCTTACAGGAGCTTTCCCTTTTACACCGATTGTTGGTCACTGACGAGGCATATCCATTGATAACTCAGTCTATAGAATATAGCAGTATGTTTTTTAAACACTGTCACCATTGAAACAATTAAAATATGTTTTCAGTCTGATGAAATTGAATTCCGTCCACCTAATGCACATACCAAGTTCGTACATATTAAGTTTTCTTGACTCAAGTCCGAAAAAGTGCATGATCTCTGAAAACGTGTTCTGTTCTGCCAAAAAAAAGTTCTTTTACTTCACTGCGGTCTTGTTTTCTATTTTTTAACACCAGTCATTGAATTTCACATACTCAACAAAATCTCCATTTTATACACCCGTTACATTTATCTACCAACTTTTTAATGCGACTTACTTCAAAGGCAATCGGAGATTTTACTTTTGAGTCATATTTCTTGCAATGCACTATTGAACTCAATTACACAAAATCCCCTTGAATCCCATATTGCTGCTGAGGTATTTAGAATTTTTAATGCCCCTATTTTATAATAAAAGATCAATTTTCCTATTTTCGTGTAATTTTCCAAGCTCGAGTGATTTGGACACAGTCGACAAGCGCCATACAAAACAGCAAAGTGCTGCAACTATTACGATTCCCTATGATAATGATATCAGTGACATCATATTTTCCAGATAAGCAAAAATTGAGTTTGAATGAAAGCCTTTAGCCTTTGCTTTTATCCTTGGCATGCTGCATTTTTCAATCAATTACTGCTAGTATAATCTTTTGCTGTTTAATTCTTCCTGAAATACATGTTCCAGTTGTCTGGGGGTGCGAAAGCTCTTTAGATCAAAAGGATTAATTCTTAATGGATTTAACCATAATTTTTCAGTTGCAGCAAAGTAGGAAGAAGCTGAAATTTCAAATTAAAGTCCATTTTCTTTTTCCTTTTCATTTCACCACTTCCTATGCTTGCCTTGAACAGAGTATTAACAATTGCCGTATGTACAGTCATGCATGCAGTTTCTTTGCTGAATTTGAACCAGGCACCAACTTCTTTGCAATGCAACCACTGCACCAATTTAATCAATTTTGACACATCATTTTTCTTTATCACAAATATGATGCAAAACAGCAAATTGACAATAAACTTATTGGATCATCAAGTTATTCTAGCTGTCAGGATAAGTCAAATTAATGAAAATGCTATCTCTAATTCTTTGTGCAAACACAATACCATGCATGTCGCATCACAAAGAGGGAAAAAAGAGGCATCAAGGGGCCATTAGATCTCCATTTAATTTCACCAAAAATACCAAGCCTCTCATTGCCGACTTTCAAAAAAATTGGAGTATTAGTGTGAATGAGTTTCAATAATTAATGAGAGATGCTATCTCACCCTCAAGGGAATCCCTCATATTCTTTATATATTGGATGATGTCACGAGACATCTGTGTTAATACTGTGGGTAATCCCCTGTCCCTAAAAATGGGATATCAATTTCGGTGGCATCTTTATCAAACTTGAGTGAATGGTTGTTGATACTCCATTAACAAATAAGATATCTTGATACAACAGAAATCATCAAATATCATGAACAGAGGAAAAATTGAGCGATATTCATCACTGCATTAAATGCATGAGAAGATACAGCAACCAGTGACTCGATTTTACCATTAGTTTGTCTGATAATGAAAACATTAAGTGAAAAATATCTCCAGCAATTCAGCACTTTTCTAGTCTGAAATTTCTGGAAGAAGAAATTCGTCCTGATTAAAAATCGCATAGGGGTGATAATTTTCGCCATGTTTGAATTTCAATAAACTTCACAGGATCTAAACCTATTACATAACATGATTTCTATTTGTTAGTTTTCAAGCTAGGATGTCAAGAGATAATTGATTGAAGTCTTCAGTACCTCTGGTTGTCCAACATTTATTTTGTACATTCTCCAAGCAACCAACCCTATAATTACTGAAAATAGGTGTAGCAGGTAGCACAAATTTTGGGGGATTAGGGAGGAAACAACATGTCTTTGGGTTAACTAACACGGATCGTACCCCACCGCTAGGTCATTACAAAATTCAGGTGGAACTTAAACTTAGAAAAACAAGTTGGGATCCAATTTAAACATCCAAGCATATAAATCTTGATCTCTTAAATGGAGGCATCTTAAACGGGATACAAATGTTATAAAGCGCATTGTTAGGGGTACTCAAAACAGTGACTCATCTTAAAGAGTCTTACCCGAGGTACCCCACCGAACCTGGTGGATTCAAAAATTTTATAAACTATCAACAAAAATTCAAAAATAGGTCTTTCGTCTGTTTTACAAGATATATGTAAAATTGGGTACCACAAGACCAGGGTAATGTTATATGACTGAAATTTTCTTGCAAAAATTTTGCAATCTGATTCATAAAATCCTAAAACTTAAAATATCCCTTGAAGTTATGAATATATATCTTATACATGAGATGATATACATTTCTCAGATGTTTGAAAGTTTCTCCTTCAGAGATTTTGACAACTTTATAAACAGGAACTTTTTATTGACTTTGTAGACTTTCAAAAAATCAAATGGTAGTTGTATGTGTGAAGAACTGTAAGGAGATACAATATGACAGCAATAAAGGGCTGATTTCTCATGTATCTGCACCAGTTTTTGCCAATATTTGATGTGCAATTGACAATATCGGGAAAGTTTTCTCAACAAACAAGCACTCTTATACAAACATGGCAGCATCATAAAACTTCAAAAGTAAGCCCGACTTCCATCCCCCTTGTCATAAATCCTGACTGAAGAGCTGATATTGACCAGGTCTCTGTAGGTGAAACAAAAAATTTACAGGTGTACCACGCTTGATAAAATCGACCAGCATGTTAGTCATTGAAACAGGTGAGAACGGAGTGATTTTGTTTATTTCCGAACCTTTTCAGAAACACAAAATGCATAATTGTGTCACGCTGATCAATGTACTTAGAAAATTATCAATCTGGTGCCTAATCATGCTGATCTAATGCTGAGATATCTGGAGTGATATCTGATCGGCTCCATTGTTTGTCCATTGTTTTCAAGTGTAACCTAGTATTTTACTCTAAAAACCCAACCTGTGCAGATGATATTACAGCCCTCCCTTACCTTCCCCGTTATGTCATCTTCATATTTACACGATCTTATAACCAATTCATTTATCAAAGAAAAATCAATATTGGGGAAAAAAAAGATTTTTGACACCACCACACAGGGCTGTTGTTTACTGGTCGTTAAAATTTTCATGAAGAATAATTGGCAACAGTAGAATGTTGCATCTCTTTTCTAAATATTTTATGGTGCACCTTTTCCCCTCAAATAATGATGCTTATATATACCGAAAATTGAATTTTATGAAATTATACAAAAATTTAGAATATAACCCAAATATAAGACTTGATGGGACATTATAATTCTTCTGTTTATGACTGCCACCTGCCTACACATTTAAATTTCAGTGGTTTTCTACACTGTTGAGGCCTGAATATCAATTGCGGTATCTTTATCTAACAAAGATATCAAACCCTTATCAGGCAACATCTAGCCAAACCTTACACCATGTAAACGGTTCATTGTGATTAGTCGATGAGATAAAGACGATATGCGAGATGCTTACTGCCCGGGATATTTATATCAATCTTTACAACTTCGGGTCCCCAAAACAGCTCTCTTTTGTACATGGGTCAAATGGATCAATATTAATAAGTGACCCTCATCACGACCTTTGTAAGCATTTTTGGCTGGCTGGATCCAAGGTATTAAATATGGGGAATATAAACATCCTTGGATGCCCAACTTTTGTTTCAGACTTGAAAAACAATATAAAATTTGGCATAATCTGAGAAGACTTGAAGAAACCGACACTCCAATTAATCTGTCTGCTTAAATTTATCTCTTGTCTGGGTCTGTTTCTAATATCCTTCATTACGTAATTAGATTTTCCAATTACTACTATTTCCAGTGACTTATTCAAGAGGTTTCTTATTCCCCATTTTAAAGAATTTCGGAATCTATATACGAATAAAGTTATTAACTGGAAGATGAAGAAATGTTTTTCAAGCAAATATTTACTTTTATCTTGTTTACTGCTATTCAATTTATTCGGTTTTCACAACAGCAGCTGTCGATGGCATTTGTTTAAAGTGTACACCACATTATGAATTATTAAATAAATCAATTATAAGTGTTTTAAAACTGCGACTATCCCCTGCATGCTTGATTTTCAGAGACTTACTGAATTCTTCATTCTTTTATGAAATCTTCATATAATACACATTATTATAAACCATATTAATTTTTTTTCAATATGTAACATTATGGGTAAATATTCAAGTCGAAAAACAAACAAAATTTACTTACATGCTGTTTTTTAATTGATTATAACTTGTCCATATCATCTGCCTTGTATGGTTCCCTACAAAATAAAGACATCTTCTTTGTCAACACTGATTATTTATAATCTAATCAGCATCCAATTATCATATATTCATGTTTTACAATCAACAGGTATGGATACAACAAAAGACTTACACTTGCACATTGTCTTGTTTTAGCTCAATATAAATTCGCAATCATATCCTGGCAGATGCTGATGCATCATGGGATTGAATCATTATCTGATAAGTCAGTTTTCCTTTCATTTGAGTAGCTGACCGACGAAATTGCAAGTTTTGTTCCTTATCATGGACATAATTAATTCTGGAATTAGCACTGATGAACTTTCTAACAACTTCAAAGCAGAAGTCATTTTAGCCCTGATAGCAACAAAGTTAAAACATGGATGTACCTATTTCTACTGTACTGTTTGTGTGCTCTGACAAGAGCTAGTTTTCTCTGAATAAACTGTAAACATTTTTAAATAAATTTAAAACTTCTAAAAATTCAAACAAATTACATACATGAATTTGCATTATTTACAATAATGGCAATTTTTTCTCCTGCCTCTTTTTATTTTTTTTTTACTAAACTTCTATCAATGGATAACAATTTGTATTGTTATAATTTTCTGTACCCCATCAACTAAATGGTTACTAATTTTCTTCATGCATATCTGTCCATTAGAGCTGGGCTTATCTATGTGTAAACGATTTGTATAGTCAGTGAAGCTTTTGACATCAGGAATGAAAAAAGCTTAACAATATGTAGCAATTTTTCATTTTCTCAATGCATTTCACTTTAAAACTTTGGTGAAATAAAATATCTGATAGAAATAAACATGTTTGAAAATTGAGTTATTGAAATAAGTTACATTGTGGCTATAAACATCAGGAATTTAAAAGCTATTACAGAGCTTTTAAAAAGGGCTTTATCGGCTTAACATCTTCTTAAAATCTTTCTGATGACTATTTTTCAGGCTGCCCTAGCTCTTTGGCTGGAATGGAGTGACCACCTGAACTCCACTTTGGGGATGATTGATGACTTGGAAGGCCGCTAGAGAAATAGTCATTATCACTGATGAAATTGGGAGAGAACTTCTCCATGTGTTCCTCACACTAAAAGTGTCATTGATATGCTGTTAATGTCTTGGTGAGATATAGTGTCCAGTCGGGGTAGATAGCCAAACCCCGGACAGACTAATTACACTACAGAGATATAGGTGCCAGAATCTAGTATTCCTTTGCCATTTGTTCGAAATAAATTTGTAAATGATAATTTGGTTTGGTTTGGCTAAAATCTGAAATCTATTACGGATGTATATAAATACATTCTTTTATACCAAATATTTAATAGGATACTAAAATGAAATTAGAATTTTTCATCTCTGGGTTCTGTAATGCTAAAATCAACTTTTATCCCCTCATACTAAATGAAAGTGATATAATTATTTTACATAAAACAAATGACAAATTCGAATTTTTCATCTCTGGGTTCTTTTCTAAATTAACCCTTATTCCCTCAAACTAAAAGAAAATGATATAGAACATAAAACAAATGACATAATAGCTAGAGTAAGAAGATAACAATAGGGGAAAATCTTATATATGACATAATATTGCAATAGAAAATCTCTCTATATCAAAAAAGGTACATCAGTTCGCCAGAATCAATAAACAATAAGAGAGAGATGACCGTTTGTGTGCAATATGAGCTGACTTTGTATTAGTCTTTGGCTGACCACCTGGGAAGACCCTGTTTTATGCTGGAATCTCCCTGCATGAATTCCACCGATTTAATCAACATGACAGAGTGATTACTGAGAGAATTAATTAACAACCGTCAGAGATTTTTCCTGGTTAGCTTGACCAAATTCTAATTGATTTTCCTTTGAGAGTATCAGGTCAAGATAGAGTGTTTTATCATTTTGAGACTCCAAATTGACATTTTGATGTGGATTATTTTCCATTATTCAGAAAAATAATAGAAAACAGTGATGTATTTTACCTTGATTAGATCAGTCAACAAAATATTAATTACCTTCACTGTATAAAATAGGACCCCTAAGAATGAATATTAAAATAAAATCGAATACATAAATTTTTTTTAAAAATGTGATTAAATATTGAAAATAACATTAAATTTACTTACCCAAATGTTGTAAAAAATCACCAAAATTCTATAGTGTATTCTCCCTATAATCAGTTTCCGAAAGTTAATTTTTATAACAACATCACGTGTTTCATTCGAGGTTGTCCCTCACTAAATAAAGTTGCCGCGATCAGCGAAGCACAAGATCTGTCGATGGGTCTATATCTCATTCCCCCACATCACTCGTGTAACGACCAGCGTCACTCGACCGTGATTCTCTCGTTCCGATCATGTGACTTTTCAAGGAATTAGAAGTCCCCGTCGAACCTTTAAAATCGGTGGTATTTATTATGATAGAGAGCACCTTCAGATATGAACTGCTGCGAGTTAAACTAAGAATTTTGAAAAACTTATTTTAACGATAGTTTAAATGACTATGATGATGTAATTTCCCTCTGTTTTGTTTAAACCGATTTTTTCGTTGATTACTCTTGTATATGAACATTTAGAAAATAAAATCAGTATGATCAACCACTAAATCTTTACCTGATTTCACATTAAAATAAGCTAACGATTAATTTGCTAGGTTTATCATTTACAGTATAGGGCTGCGCATATCTACAATGGTACTATTTGAAAGTAAATATCTCATATTATATCAATTTTATAAAGAATTGAGAGAGAAAATCCTCTCCATATTTAATCATTGCATACGACACACGTTATTATTAACGTTTCTATGATAAATCATGAATGGATCTAGAAGGTAAGGATGGAGAAAGAGGTCAGCCACCTTAATACTGGGAAATTAAAACTTAATAAACTCCATAGTAAATTAAAATTACAAAAGTATTCCTTGGAACCCCCCCCCCCCCCCCCCCCCGCCCGCCAAACAAAATTATCCATCAGACCCCTGGGGAAGATTCTGGATCCATGCATGTGCATGCTTTTAGTTAATTATTGTCGTCGTATTCCCTTTTTAACAGAAACAGAGTGCATGTATTGAAGCAAAATAGCGCCTTTGTTAATGCACTGGTCAGTTGCTGAACTTTGTGGTCCGTTAAAGATTCGGCACAATCTTTATTATCCCCGTGTGACGCAATGTTTGGTCGAGAGAGCTATAAAGCAGTGCTTGTCCACCTCGACGTAATGTGTCTTGAGTGCTTAATATATGTACATTTGTTTGCCTAATTACCATAAGTTTATTGACTGATCGGCTCGGTTATCAGTCTCTGGAAGGAACCCTGAATACCTACAAGTTCCACAGACTACTGCCATATAGGGATTAACGGGGTATACTCAGGGATTAGAGTTAATCTGTAAACAAGTATATCTATGACAGTTTACAAATTAATGGAGTTGAAATATTAAGTCATTCTTACAGGTTCATTTCGTAGAAATTGCAGTTATCGTAAAGCAAGGGATATGCTATGAAGATTTTGGAAAAGAAATCGTGTCTGGTGTACACAGATATCGTTTGTTCTGCACGAAGAGACTGTTTTCAGTTTTTAAACATTCTGGTTGTTTATATAAGAACAAAGCATTCATTCTTCTACATATTGTGTTTTGGTTGCATAGCTGACCAGACACCAAAAGTATCAAACGGAATATGTCAAAAGTTCAAAATGCACCAAGCGCTAAAAACCAGAACAAAGGAGAAACTAAAGAGACATGAGACTCCACTCTTATTCAACAAAAGACCTGTACTCAATTTACTTAAAATTTCGAAAACGAAATTGGGCATAAAACGGTTAAACCAAGATGGCCCTAAGCAATGTCATCTCGGCTCGTTCCCCGTACTCGAGTGCGCCTCTCTGGTTTCCCAAGAGTTCCAAAGACGAGCATATGCCCCGAATAATTACCACCAATTTCCTAATTAAGGCAATCCAGAAAGATTACACCTTTGGAGGGAATTTTCTGTGAATGAATGCAAATTTCACGCGGTTAACCCCACATAAATCATGGTGAAGACGGGTAGGTTACAAGAAATGATACACTGCCTGGAACGGGGACTCTATCAGACAGACGGTACCGGGGCTGTTTCCATTCAACCGTCTGTTCCTTCTCCCCGTAACCACCAAAAATGACCAGGGTATCTGCAATTGACAAATATTTGCTAATTTAACAATAAAACTAATTGACCCGCGTCGGTTTCTTTTTCCCGCAATAAACCTTTATCATGGCGCGATATACTCCGAAGTTTTATTCTCGTTTTTCGGTTTTATGACTTCTCTGAGATTCTGCAAGCCCCCGCTTCGTTCTAATACCGAGCATTATGGTACATTATATCTTGTAAACCCCTCACCTTTCGAAATCAGAAGAATCTGGCAAGCAAATTCTCGCTTCTCGTTCCCAACCCCACTGGGCATCGGCCGGGACACAAAATATTTACTTAATCTTGATTTTGATGAATAAAAGCTGGTTTACGACGAGATCTCCGATGCTTTACGTGTTTTTATGTCAGTGTAATTGAGATCCAACAAATGGACACCTATCTGGAAGTAGATAAGCATAGAAAACAATAAATCTGGTCTGGTTTTCTTTTCGCGGGTAAACACTATTGATCTGCGGACGTTATTCCCATGAAATCTTTGATTTTAAAGAAGAATTAAAAGACTTACAACCCATTTTCAATTTTCCTAAAGTTGTAAAACGAAATGCGTTGAGCGTTCCCATCTCTGTTTGACAATCAACTAGTAAAATAAAGGCATTGTTAAACGGGAAAATAACGGGAATAACGCTTTTCATTATTTTCAAAAATCTAGAAAACCTTCCTGAAATTCAAATGCACAACAAATTCCATTTTATTCATTAATGTGGAATACAACGGAAAATAATTTTTGTTTCAGTTACCTCATTTCTCGTATTTTTATATACTGGAGAGGATGGTTTAAAAATTACCTTTTTTAAATTATCGTGTTTTTTCTATATTTTAAGGAGGCTGGGTGGTCCTCAAATTAACCATCATATCTGCCTTAAGCTGTTAGAAATGATGTTTTAAGGCATAAACTTCAATATATCTTAGCTTTAAAATATGTGTGTATTATTTTACTATGCAATATCTTTATAATGAATCTTCATACAGAATTCTGTCTCTACAAATGGTCCCGACCATCGAGCTCTCTTTAAGGTCAGACGCGACCTATCTTTCATTTTTTTTCTTGTTTTTTTTTCTTGTCTCCACAATGTGACGATTTCTACTAAGTAATTCCAAAATTATCTTCTTATGTTATATGATACTTTTTTTTTAAATTAAAATATAAGCTGTTTAATTGATAATTTATAAACTTGACTTTATTTATAAGCATTCAAACGTATTTTGCATGCTGTTTGAAGAAAAATTCTAAATATTCTAGCTCCGAAAAGAGCCTGGTAATGTACTCTGAATTTTTGGGAATTAACAGGTTTAAATGTTAATAAATAAGGAATGGTATATCAAGGAAAATTATATAAAATTAAGGAATGTCTCGTGTGTCCTTAAAGCTATACACGCTATAATTTGCGTCAATTTTGAATAAAGGGGAAAATGTATGTGTTTGATTACTAATAAAAGTTACCGTTATTCTGTTAATTATAATGCTGAATTCGATCACGTAACAAATCATAGGCGTCGGAACCGGGGGGGCTAGGGGGGGCTTAGCCCCCCCACTTTTTTTGCAAAGTTATACCTAACCATTAGAAACATAGCATGATAGAGGGTTCAGCCCCCCCACTTTTTCTCGCAGGAAAGACTATTGTTCCTAAATTTACCTTGAAAGATTGAGAGGTTAGATTCAGAAGCATACCTAGCCACCCCCCCCCCCCCCCTCACGGATTAGGAATTTCATGATTTTGAGAAAAAAAAATTTTGGTAAGTAAATTTTTTTTTTGGAAGTATAGGTATACTCCCCCCCCCCCCCCCCCCCCCCCCCCCCCCCCCCCCCCCCCCCACGGATTAGGATTTCCATGATTTTGGGAATTACTTTTTTCTCAATATTTCTGAGGATTAGTCTAGCCCCCCCACTTTCAATTTGCTTCCGACGCCTATGCAAATATATCAAATATTAAACAATAAAAAATATTTATTTTCCTGCCAGGAAAGTAATGCCTCCTCGTGAATATCAGTCTATCACGTGATATCGACAGCTAAATTTAGCCTATCATACCAAAACTGGTGAAGGGTCAACATCTTCATAGCTGCGATAGTTTCACAAAGGAAAGGATATTTTCAGTAAAGCATAAATTTGTCCGATATACGAGTACAAACAAAAGAAAAAAATACAAGCCTGTGAGTAGATATGAATACTTCCTTTAAAATAATGACGTAGACCTGTGTTTTCCCCTATGTGCTATTTATAGATCCTATAAGTGTTAATGCAGAAGTAAGGGTATCGTGAATGACAAACGTATTTTACTCATTATACATGTATGTATTTCAAATTAACAACTGTTAAGCATATTAAAAATCAAGTTGGATATTTAATTAGGCAAACAATAACGACCACCTAGTTCTCCGCGGACATGCGCAATGAGGTCGGTTTGCTCGTCCTTCATCAATATTCATGAAAAGGTATATTTTCCTGGCAGGAAAATAAACAATTAAAAATCTATATCTTTGTAACGAGATGGAATTCACCCTTGTAATTTACAGATTAAGGATAACTTTTATAAATAGACAAACACATGCGTTTTCACTGTCATTCAAAATTGACGGAAATTATAGCGTGTATAGCTTTAAAAAGACAATCTGTGTGTGAGTGTGTGTGTGACTATATAATAAGAACATTTCTACCAAGAATAAAAACCCGGGAGTCTAAATCAGTGGGTGGGTGGTTGGTTTGGGGGGGGGGTGGTTTTAAACACCTGTGTGTAAGTATATGAAATCATTGATTATTTTGTTGATCAGAATTTTAAGCAGGTAAACCTTCATTAAGGTGAGGAAAATATTAACTGGTCATCCATGTCATATCTTGATCTTCACTTTATAAATTACCAAGTATAGATGATCCCTGAAATCAAATCTTTAGAGATTTTTCTCGCACTTAAAATGCACATGCAATTAAAATTGCATGAAGCATGTTTTAGTTTTATCTTGTATTTTAAAAAGTCAAATGGATGAACATTGATAACAATGATTGTACTTCACACACAGAGAGAGAGAGAGAGAGAGAGAGAGAGAGAGAGAGAGAGAGAGAGAGAGAGAGAGAGAGGGGCTAAATGATTTTTAAATGACTAACAATACTTTCTTTATTCCTCGCCGGAAATTAAAATTCAAAAAGAAAGGACAGTCTTCCATAGAGGTGGTATCACTGTCACCACCAAAGAACGCTCCCCGCGGGCTGAAATATAATTCTTAAAAATAGCAGAGACTCATTCAGAATGTCCCATCTCAGATTCAGCGATGTATTGTGTCGACTTCATATGGACAGACAGATGATATAGGAGAATGGTTAATTACTGGCTTTAATGTGGCTATGATAAGGTCACCCAAACAAACACTGGAAAATTATACAGTTTGTACATACATTATGATGTACACGTGTATCAGTCACCCGTGGGTACTCATGAGTTTTTATCGAATGAAAAATTAATTATTTGAAAGAAAAGTAAATTGATACAAGACCACCTCAACCTTTTCTTATATCAAAGTTGTATCATATATCTGATACCTGGACCGACTGTTCTTAATAACCTATTCATGACAATGTCACCTATACATACCCGTGCAGTACATGATGTTTCGAGAAGAAATTAATAACTTTATTTATAAACTACACTTGTGTGCCTTTAAACGATTCTTTGTTTTAATCAACTTTCTTTAACTATTCAGTTAGAATTAGCTCTTATTAACATTATCTAAAACCTAGTCCAGCCCAAAGAATTCCCCTACAAGTTCAAACTTAAAACTTTGGAGTTAGGGAGGAACAGAATGAAGGAAGAAATATATCAGATGGAAAACATCTTTAATCTTCAGAAAAAAACAGGGGGGGGGGGGGGTTAAGTTTGTAAAATTAGCATGGAATCAAGCTTATGCGAAGAAGTTTAAAGTTCAAACAATTGCCTCCTTGGGTGGGGGAAACAAAAAGATTCGCCATTTATATATCAAAACAGTTACTCAGTAAATGTTCTTAATTTTTGCTTTACATTGATGAAAGATACCAACGACTTTGTTAATTTTTTTCAATGATTTCAACCGTTATCAACGAAATCCCATTCCCCTTATTTCCATGGTTTAGAAAATTAATTTTTCGCGGAAAATGCGTAACGCTCGCGTTATAATGCTAGAAAATAAATGACATTTAGTTTAGCATGAAACTCAGAAATCAATAAAAGTAAAACGTGATAAACAATGTGTAATACTAGAATTATCAATATGGCTTTTATCTAAGGAAAACCAACCTTTCTTCTCCTATAAATCTAAGGAATTAAACTTCACAAATGTGTTAATGACGATAGAGACTTTATCAAGTTGTAGAAGTATCTGCATTCATTCGCGAAAATTACATCGCGAAAGTTACGGGCTATTGCATCAAAGTTTATAGCGATAGTTGCGGAATTGTTTTCGAATGATCCGCGAAGGATTTTTGTTTTATTTCTCGCGAAAATGTCGCGTTATAATGGCAAAACAGCCCGCGTTTAGACACTTAACGCGAAAGTAACTCAATAATTTGCAAAGTTTTGCTTTTATTCTCGAAGTATTGTGTATATTTGCAAACCTTTTGCGTTTATTAGAGTAAATTTTTCGTTGAATAGCAAATTATTTCGCTATAATTTACAAAACTTTCATTCACTCAAGAAAGCTACAGCTATGCGATCATTAGCAGGCTTTCTCTTTTTTTTCGTAATTTTTTTTTTCACAACATCGAGAGTACAACGTTTAATCGCGAAATTTCACTGTTTTTGCGATTGGGACGCTTTTATTAGCAAAGCCTTTATATTTGCGCAAATTCCTCATTAATTCACGATAAATTTTTTTCAGCCATGAACACGATGTCAGTGTGGTTATACCATGCATATTAAATTATGGGTGAACATATTTTTATATATCATTCTTTTACATCTTTATTTAAAACATTCGTTTGAAAAAAGTTTAAGAAAATTGAGATTGAATAGATCGAAGTGTCACAAACAATAAAAGTGGTATAAAGTTCTTTACATGCCCCGTGGATGTATCTGGTCAGGTCAATATAATTTATGTAATATATGAAATATAATAATATACTTATATGTGCAACAAGACTCAATCGAAGTAATTTTCATTTATGAAATTCTCATATTCAAGCTAGGTCTGAATTCATTAAAATTTTATAATTTAAACACCATGTTTATTTTGCCAGACTATAAACCTAAAAACGTATGAATCTCTACATAATTTAAAACAGTTTTGCCTTTCTATCATTCTTTGATATCCATCGCTGTTTACCAAACATCGATTGTAAAACCCCCGCATCCCGCGCCTTGACACCCGCCTGATATCTGTAGCGACAGCTGTCGGTCCTTGACGTGGATGGTCCTGGGCCCGCTGCTGGATACCCACCCCGAGGGAAAGTGGGCGTGTCCCCCACTGACCAGGTGAGAGCCCGCTCTACAAATCAGGTGGGTAATTAGATGGGCCCGGTTGACAGCCATCTCTAAGGTGTAATTTGACCCCCGGTTTCAAAGACTAGGGGGCGGGGAGGTGGAGAAATTTAAAAGCTGCTAGTTCTGATGTGGTAAAGTGAGGGATTACTCGTTTATTGAATTATTAATGGCCGTTTGGAGAATGCTATTGAGTGACACTTTGGACAGTATTGTGGGATTGAAAACTTTAAAACGATTCTTTGCTCCAAAAATAGTTTATAGCACAGATACATGGATATCCACATTTATATGTTTGGAACGCAGTAATTATTTTTGATAGAAATTTCGCACAAACAGAGTATGCCCCTCGATCCGTAAATGAATGTTGTTTTTTAACGAATCAAAATTAATACTTTACTATATCAATGGGTCGTTAACAGAATATTCCAAAGTTAACATTATAGAGTCAGCGCATTTTTGAGGAAAAAATGTTTTAAATATAATTTTCTTTCATGGCTGATGATTATTTTTTCTATGATAATCCTCTTAAGATACACCATTTATGCACTAATTCCATTATACTAAAAAAGTATGAATGCATGATACATAGGGCCTATATGTGCAAATGATTATACCTGAAAAATCTGAATATGACAAAATCAGCAAAAGACAAGATCGGTTGACACTAACAAAACTTTCATTGATCAAAATTAAATGTTTGTAAAGGCAGATTGGAATCTTAACTCAAGAAAAACTGATGAACAAGTTTTCAATATATTTGAGCCTATAGATACTGGGGTGGTATAAACCTCAGAGCCTTTGTTCAATGCATCATTTGATTGTCCTCCCCCCTACCCGCGGAAAGGGGGGGGGGGCTTTAAACTAAAAATTCAAATATAACAGGTAGCTCCAATATTCGAAATAATTAAAAATAAAAAGATTATCGGAGAAGTAATTGATGGGTTTCTGACTCAGATGCTAATAGAAGATGTTTGCCGAGCCCAAATTTCTGGTTGATGCCCCCCCCCCCCCCCAACATTATATCAACATCAGTTCGGCACTTCCAAGGGTCATATACCTCTAGTGTTCTCTACTGTATAGGTGTATATCCATTCTTTAAATTTGCAAATATATAAGCCGTAATATTATCTGGAAATCTGTAAAAAAAAAAAAAAAAAAAAAAAAATCGGAAAAAATATTAAAATACAAGGAAATGTATATATGTATTATCTTCATAAGTGACCATACAATAGCAACTTCTAAGACCTTTACAACAGTGAGGAAAACCCCACAATATTATATATTGGTATAAAATAATTTACAACTTTAGTGTAAATAAAATGAAATTATAATAACAAAATTCACATTAACCATTCATACATTCTTTTAGTTTCAAAATACAGAATCATGTATGCAGAATAACACTTACTCGGCAGTCTCAGCCAAATTGACCATTCCATATGCAAACCACTTCCAGCTTCCGAAACATATCGGTAATGTGCATCAACCTATAAATGACAATAAACTTCTTGGGTGTGGGGCTGCTTCAAAAACCTTCACCTGTTCAATCACAATGGAAATAAAGTAAAATGCTTCATCTAAAGCATGGAATTTTGAAATAGAAAGGGTATACTAGTATATGCACTTATAAACCAAGAAACACTTAGCTAAAATTCAACTTGCTCAAAATTAAATCTAGTCAATCTTAGTTGTGGTCACTTATTGCAAATATTGGCGAAAATGAAGCATCTTGAATCTGCCTTGTACAATGCATGATCAATCCATGCAGCTCAAATGTGTCTCAATAGGCATAAACACAGATAGGAGATGGACAAGATACTTATAAATATATATGTACATGTATTTAGCACTTCAAGTTATACAAGACCGTCTCCAAAAATATATAGATGGGACACGCAATACAATTGCTTTGTTTCAATAGTCCATATTTGAAATAAGGAGTATATATCCTATGTATTTATTAAATTTGTTGACCTTTTGAAATGTCCAAGACAATGACAAAAGACCAATGGAATTGTAATTGGTAGCATTTACATTGGGAGTAAATTTAAAGATGGTATATAGCATTTTTAAGATAAATAAGGTATAAAGAAAAAAACGAAAACCATGCTGATGTAAATGTCTATATTCAACAAAAGTATAAAATAGTGCAACTCAAACTTGTTCAAACATAGATACAGTGAATTTCAACAAAACACGTTTCTGACATAGAACAACACTTCAAACATCATTTTGTCAGTAGTCTGTATAATTAATTCACACAGTTTCGAACTGTTCAATCACGAATAATCGAGAAACATCACCCTGTTAAATCCGCCACCCGAATTTCCTCACTTTGTAGCACTCGTGTATTTGGTCACGGCCTTGGTTCCTTCACTTACAGCGTGTTTTGCCAGTTCTCCGGGAAGCAGCAGGCGCACCGCCGTCTGAATCTCTCGGCTACTGATTGTAGAACGCTTGTTGTAGGTCGCCAGTCTCGAGGCCTCGGCAGCAATCCGCTCGAACACGTCATTGACAAAACTGTTCATGATTGACATGGCTTTACTCGAAATGCCGGTATCTGGATGAACTTGCCTCAATACTTTGTATATGTAGATGCCGTAGCTCTCTCTCCTTCTTCGTTTCCTCTTTCGGTCGCCCGGTGGCTTGGTGGACTTGGAGATTGCCTTTTTCGAGCCTTTGCTGGCACCAGGGCTTTCGGTGGCATTTTCTTGTCTAATTTCGAGTGAAGAGACCCTCTTCGCGCCAAACCTGTTTATATATAGTGCAAACTACGCATGCGCACATGCTATGTATTTTGTAAATTTTAAAGTCGTGCACATTTTATTCGTTTATTATTATGCTTATAAACGAAAGATTTTCAATAGTGTTAAAAATAAGATGTTTGGTCGGTAAACCTTGTTTATAATCTAAATTTAATAATGCAAATCAATAAGGTTTTTCCGTTATGTAAAACATGAAAACTTTGAATTTAGCTACAAGGAGGGTTTAAAATACCCCAAAACATGGGAGCTTCGCCCCCTGGGCCACATGCACTAAGGTTTTGCCCTGGACCTACATGTACTTGAGGCATCATGGGGGCCCCAGATCCCCGGCCTTTGGCACTCTTTCAACAATTCTTGATTCGCATCTGTTACTTAATTCAATACTGGAATTATGAAAAGGTTTGCTGAGTCCACCACGAGAGTACTTTAATAGAAAGGAGAAGATTTCGGACAATGTCTATTATTATTATAGACAATGAAGGCAAATAATGTTAATATACATGTATATGTTTTATTTTGTTGTTTGAGGTCAAAATAGCTGCAGGACTGTAGCTCCCGGTCTGAAAAAATTCGGATGGACGACCTGGTCGTCCATCCGAATTTTTTCAGACCGGGAGCTACAGTCCTGCAGCTAAGGTCAAAATTGATACTTTTTTGTTTTAATACGGGAGCGTTCCATTGAAATTGTCAAACTATATTAGTTTTGCAATCCTTCGGATAACATTTTTCCGTAGCTAGCACATGATTTTGTCTATATTTTATTGACTGAAAGAAAAAAGGGTGTTCGAATCTCACTGAATATATACATCCTTTTTGTTTCTACACTGAATTTTTAATATTTCTTTCACTTGTCTATGTTGACTTTTTGATATATTTTGATTTTATCAATGTTTTATGCATATTATGGTTTGTTAAAATCAAAATTTGTCAGAAGGACAATAAAACGGGATAATTTTTTGACAAATTATTTAAATCGTACAGATATTGATTAAAAATAGAGCTAACATATGTTTATTTCGTGAAGTGTTAAAACCCTAGTATAGTATAATTTCGAGCATGCTATTATGGGAATAAACTATGTACCGACGCACTCAAGATTTCTCCTTTTTTTTGGGGGGGGGGGGGGTGTAGGTCGGAACCTTTGCCTTAGTTTAATTAGTGTAAGGGTTGGATTTAGTATACATGTATATAGTTTGTTGTGGAAGACAACAAATGTTTTCCATATTAAACATTTGATTTTACCGGAAACTCAGTTATGAGAAGAAAAGTATGTTAACTTTTCCCATGCAATCTTATTTTTTTTTTTCAACACCAGATTTATGACACACATATCTATTATAGACTAATTCTATTTCCCGTGTCTATCGTCGTTTGAGCCACAGCAGGGGCTTGTTACAAACTTTGCTAATACCCCGAGACGTACAAACCCAACCCTGTATAACATAGTCCTGGGGTTGGAACGGAAGAAATGACTCCGATTTCTTATTACAGAATCGAGCGAGACGACTTCACTTGTCTTTCAGTCGAAGCGAACAATTATACATTTATAATCAAGCTAATTTGCAAACTTTTTGAGTTATTGTTTTAGATGTTTCGCAGATGTTTCTAGTTAAGGAGACTGCAGTGTTTCCTCTCGGAGTGATCCATATACATCTGTGCATCAGTTTTTTGTGTAAACAGCTAGATGACGAAAAGTAAACATCCTATTTAACGATTCAACATTATGTCCTCCGCATTAATCAGATTTTATTACTGTAGACAAACCATGTCAATATTTCAATTTTTTATGAGATAAGCTGGTTTGGATTTTCTAAATGTATTCTAATTAATTAAATTCCATGTAGTAATGTAGTACAGAGAGAGAGAGAGAGAGAGAGAGAGAGAGAGAGAGAGAGAGAGAGAGAGAGAGAGAGAGAGAGGGGGGGTCTTTCTCTCAGACTGTAAATATTAAACAGTATACATGCGATGAATAACCCAATGAATATAAGTATAATTAATACAATCTGTTTAAATTCTCCCTATAAAATTATCAATTAAAAATCAACCCCCACCCGCCCTACCACTAAAAATACATTTTTGAAAAAAGCACTAACACCACCCCCCCCCCCCCAAAAAAAAATAAATTGTTGAAGTGTTGACAGTTGCAAAGACATGAAATACTAGTACTAGCGGACCTGTCCCGTTATCCGCCAATCGATCTTCAGTAGTTCTCCTTTACGGAGAATTTATGAACATTTAACAGACATATAAATGATTTAAAGCAAATAGTATCCACGAATTTTTGTTTACACAGCAGTCATTAGGTAAAAGCACTATATCAAAATCAGACATGCACAATTCAATTCCTCCCCGGTAAAACTCCTCAAATTACAAAATAAGGATCAATTTGTAAGTTTCAAAAGGGAAACGTTTCCTCTTTTCAATATAATTTGCTTAAATCTAATTGTTAAAAAGAGCATTTTATTGGGGATAGGATCTTGCTGAAAACTAATGGGAGAAAAAGATTTTTTTTGCATAAAAAGTTATATCTCAGTGTTCTCAGATAAGATCATATTCATATCAAGATGTAAATGTTTCAAGAAAAAAATGCACATGCATAATTGTATGTATTTATATTAACCCCCACCCCAGCTGGGGTAGACGAAGCTAGGATCCTTAAAATACACGAATCTGTAAATACCACAGGGGCTTGGTTGTTGGATAGTTAAGTCCTTAATTATTTGTTCCCGAAGAAAAAATTGATTTAAATTGGTAATCTTATGTGTATTTCTGTGTATTGCAATAAATAAATTCACAGAAACCCCCCGTTTCAGTCATGTTAAAAAAGTGTATTCAATGTACATTAAAAAAAACATTGAATACACTTTTTTAACATGACTGAAACGGGGGGTTTCAGTGAATTTATTTATTGCAATACACAGAAATACACATAAGATTACCAATTTTAATCAATTTTTTTCTTCGGGAACAAATAATTAGGAAATTCACTATCCACAACCAAGCCCCTGTGGTAAATACCGGTAATAACTTTTGTCTTCCAAGACTAACTGAGTCTCTATGGTCAAAACTATTGCTAGTCATTTGCAAAGCAACTTATTCCTAATCCTTGTTCAGAACCCAGCTGTAAAGAATTCGATCATAATTTTTACATTTCTAGAAGATTGCTACTGCAAAATATTCTGTAAATTTCAGTTTACGTACCTTACATGCAAATTATGAATTAAAATGTACATGTAGACCAATTTTGTAGAATGCTGTTTTATACATGCAACTTATAATGCTTAGAAGGAATATACTTTTGATTGCATGTCCATATGTGCTCATCCACACTAAGAAAAGTGTTTGGGAACCGTCTGTTAAAAGAGGGACAACTCTTGCCCATAACGCAATGGGGACGGTGTAAAAGTAGTCCGGGACATATGTCACGGACATATGTCCCGCGATGTCCCAGTTTCGTATTTCGCGTATAACTTATTTTCCAGTTATTTTTTTCAAAACCCATTAATCAGATATCAAAAAGCATCTTTATTTTAGTCGATTGTATTATTTCTGCTACATATAAAACACTAATAAGTTAAAAATCGCCAATTTTCCTTCGCCAAAAGTGTAAATGTAGTCCCGAGAAATCGACTATGTTTTTCGATTTCCGGTTTTTGTTTTGCCTTTGTTTTTACATTAAATAAACATAATTCTATAAGTTTATATACTGTATTTAAATATCAAACATTGATTTACAATATAAACATAATTATTAAGTTATTCTCAATCCCTAATGAAATTGTTTACGCATTTCTTCGCGGGACATTGCAGTTCATAAGAAACAGATAAGAAAAAGTAAAACCGAAAACCCAGCAGGGGTTGTGTATACATTTCCGCATCACGGATCAGTAAATGATGTTAGCCGGTACATGTATATAATTCAATTCAATGGTTTATTGAAATCACCATGTTGGCATACAGTCAAAATGAAATCAAATGAGAGACAAAAGAAAATTGTAACATAAAGGCTACAGCATGCAAGACAGTTTTATACAATACTTCATATATAGTCCCTGGAACTGTTTTCTCTGCTTAAACCATTTATCCAAGTAGATACATAGACGTTTTGTAGTATTATAATCACATGGAAACAATTTCTTTTATGGGATCAATACCACAGTACAATTTATCACTGAAAATATCACAATAATGAAATCGAAGATCGTCATACACAGGACAGTAAAGTACAAAATGTTTTTCATTTTCGACTAATAATTTACAAGCATAGCATAAACGTTTTTCCTTTGGGATAATTGGTTTACAATATCTACCTGTTTCAATGAATAGTGAATGTGCGCTTATTCTTAATCTTGTTAGCTGGGATCGGTTTCATGCTTTTTCAAGGAAAACTTTAAATTTTAAAATAATAAATAATCTATATAAACTCCACCTATTTGCGATACTTCAGATAGTGCATCCTCGTTACGATGCGGACCCAGGTATATCATGACAAGGTAATTCATGGAGAAAAATTAATGATAAGACAATACTTATTAAAATTTTAGCCCAATTGTGGTCATACCAGATGCAAGTAGGTTGCGCACACATTTTAAATTGCGTAATGGTGGGACATTTTCAAAATAATCCAATACATTTTCAATGTCCGCGCATATAATTGCACATCACATTATTATATCATGATCAAGAATCTTAATTCTAATACTGAAACTATAATTATTGTAACAAAAATTAAATTAACCAAATAATTGTTAAATGATTTTGAGACGGTAATTGCTGCCGGAATCCTTAATGATTGAACGCATTTTCTAATATTGAGGTGATCGAACATAATACTAATATTTTTTTTAAAAATAAATATTTTACAATTCATCTCCATATGATATGAAATTATTGATAAACATGAATTTTGTTCGGAATTCTTACATGTTACTTTGCTGGGTTTCCAATTGTACTATATCTTTTCAGTTGTAAAGTAAACTGCAATGTCCCGCGGGGAAAAGCGTAAATAACTTTAATGTTAAAAAGTGACAAATAATTAAGATTTATACCATAAACAAATAATAAAGAGACAACGACAAGAAAAATTATTTAGAAATATGTTTATATAATGTATAAAGGAAAAACATAAACCGGAAATCAAAAAACATAATCGATTTCTCGGGACTACATTTACACTTTTGGCGAAGGAAAATTGGCGATTTTAAACTTATTAGTGTTTTATATGTAGCAGAAATAATACAATCGACTAAAATAAAGACGCTTTTTGATATCTGATTAATGGGTTTTGAAAAAAATAACTGGAAAATAAGTTATACGCGAAATACGAAACTGGGACATCGCGGGACATATGTCCGGGACATATGTCCCGGACTACTTTTACACCGTCCCAACGCAATGTGTTTATGAAATGGGAAAGCGAAAATGAGTTCCTTGTATAACATAGTTCTTTTGTATTAATACACAAGGCTTTATTTAGCACAATGCCATTTCCCTACTTCGGTAATTCTCAAAAACAGGTAAGAAGCATGTTTTAAGCGTTATAAAATTTGGGTAAAACCGCTTGTTGGTCATTTGTCGAAGTAACGTATATAACGCTACAATATAGAGAAAATTCGGATTGTTTACAAATGTAAAAATTTCGATCAAAAACATCGGAAAAGTCAATTAAAACTTGTAACGAGTAGTTATTCCCATTATGCATTTATAGATTTCTTATTTCATAATCATCTCTCTCTCTCTCTCTCTCTCTCTCTCTCTCTCTCTCTCTCTCTCCCCAAACAATGTGCTTTATATTGTGTATACTTTTAAGTGCACCTATAGTCCTATACCCCAGATAATTTGATTAGTAAATCAGAGTTGTAACACCCATTTTTATTCAGGTATTCATATAACATGAATCACAATCACATAACTTCGTTGATTATCTAAATGAGAGAGAGGTGTAAATTTACAGCTGTGGATACAAAATTATTATATTAAATGTATTCTAATTCCCTTTTTGCCAGGAATATGTACAACATGTTAATGTTTTGAGACATGGCTTTACACAACGTGAAAGAGAAGCACAGCATGATCTGGATATGACTGCTTTCAAAACCTTCTGTTTTAATGGTAATGTGTGGTTTATGATACAGTAGTCTCTGTACATAATCATAATGTTAACCTTTTTAATACGCTTTTTTTCTAATTTCTACATTGATATTTTCTTTGTTAAAAAATGGTTAGTACATGTATTTGTTTTTGTTTTGTTTTTTCAGCCATGAAGACAATGTCCATGAGTTATATGGGACTACTTGCATATACTGGTCAGTTTATCCTTGTTCTTTTTAAGTAATTATTGCATGTACAGTTAATTAAGTACCACATGCAGAAGGTGATAAATGTGAATACAAAAAAAAACCTCAGCAAGTTTCTCTTTCAAATGAAATAACCTTTCCAATTTATTTGTTTGTAGGATTCAAACTATCGGATGCAGCGAACATAGTGAAACACCTCAAGTCTGTGCACTTGGGAGTTCATTGTTGTAA
This sequence comes from Magallana gigas, assembly GCF_963853765.1. NCBI lineage: Eukaryota > Metazoa > Mollusca > Bivalvia > Ostreida > Ostreidae > Magallana > Magallana gigas. The sequence goes on from NC_088854.1 coordinate 14,217,995, forward strand.
GTGTGCGATGTAGTTTTACACCCCACCCACCCCCCCCCCCCCTCCCACCCCCGATCAGATTATTTGTGGTAATAATAAATGGTATCCGATTTAATATAATTATCAATAAAAATTGTGACCCTGACCAAGAGCGTACCTTTTTAATGACAAAATGACAATAACAAACCATTAACCATCTCAAAAATCCATAAATGTACCAAATACAAATTTAAAGCAGAGCAACACGGACCTCCAAAAAGATAGAGGTAGGATCAGATGCCTAGGAGGAGTAAGCATCCTCTGCTGACTGGTCACACCCGCGTGCGCCCAATGTCATATCGGTAAAAATGTCATTATCAGGAAAAAATGTCGTAATTTATGGAAAATATCATGATCGGGAAAAACGGAGAAAAATCCGTGGGTAGACAATTCAGTATTCAATCAATAGTCGAGAGCAGAGAAAACACGGACCTCTGGAAAACCTCAGAGGCAGGATGTTGGATTTTCATTAATGTTGTAATCGTGGCCCTCTAACTAGATGTTAAAATCAGTTTCACATTATTTTGTGCCTTAATCTCATCATTTATCTTGTCTTGGACAAAAATGATAAAGCATATAACATGCATTGCAGTCTATATTTCTGTAGAGGGTGAGTAACAAATTATACAGTATAGTGAGTATACTGCAACATGTCGACCCCATGGTTGTTACATGCTTCTTTTTCATTATAGTTTTTTTTTTTCAATATTTTACATACAAAACATTTTGTTTAACTCCAGGATATACATGTATTCAATTTTTCTCCTATATTCATTCCTCTTCAGGTGCTCTTGGTGCTGGGGTGATTTTTGCTCCTTTGATTACACCAGAAGTAACAATTTTCAAAGAAGTTTTAAACAGACATCACATTACCACAGAGGATAACTTGGGGAAACTTGTAGCCATGAGAGAAGAGTATGACTAAATATTTTGCTATTTGGTAGCTATTTAAGTTTAAAATGAAGTAAATATAGATACATATATGTTCTACTGCTGAAATTCTAACAGTATTAGGATAACAGAATACAAATGTATTAGAACCATTTTAACAAGAGCTTGGACTAAAGGTAGTTGTGTCAAATGGCAATGTGACGTAGGCCTGTCTATTTCATTTGAGGCCACTCAGCCATGGTGCTTTGAAATCAACAGGACTTGTCTGGCTATTGAGCAAGACTACGCAATCGGTGTATATTTCACTGGAAACCAGCTTCATTTTAACTTGATTTGATGCAAGAAATAGATTGTTACATCCTACTGAAAGTCCAAGGTCTTGTTAAAATGCATCTTCGCTTGCCATAGGTGACGATCCACGGTGTTTCTCTATTCACGAATAGAGAAACACCAAGGATCTTCACCCTTGGATAGCGAAGATGGTTAAAATGGTTATACGTGTACATCTAGATTCAAGCAGAGTGATATCAGTTTAGGTGTTTACACTGTACAATATTTTAATGTCTAATTGGAAAACAGTCTGAACTAATATCCCAAGGTTGGAGGGAAGACCTGGACAATGTACCAGGGTATAGATATATACATGTATTTATAGTGCCTGTTAGGGAGGGTAACAGTCAAAATTGACGCCCCCAAGAAAACCTTTGTCAACCTTGATGCGAAGCAAAAGTCTAACATTGGAGAGTTTTTGATCTTTGAACTTTAACATTGCTTTTGCAATAAAATTTCACAGAAATCATATACATGTAGAACATTCTGATTATGAGATGGAATTATGTAAAATTGGACCCCCAATGTAGCCCCCAGCCTATCCCCAAAGATATTGATTTTGAAAACTTTACTCTACCTGAAGATGCTTCCACACAAGGAACAGCTTTTCTTTTGAGAAGAAGAGTTTTAAAGATTTTTCTCTATATATTCCTACTGGTATGTAAAATATTAGCGTCCATTGTGACTCCACCCTAACCTGGGGGATCCTGATTTAAACAAACTTGAATTTACACTACCTGAGGATGCCTCCACACGAGTTATAGTTTAATTAATTTTGCTGGTCAATTAATATTTGAGAAGAAGATTTTTAAAAAATACAAAACAATTTCAATAAATTGTCTCCCCTTGAAAGAGGGCAAGGCCCTTTATTTTAAATTGAATTCCCTTCACCCAATAATGCTTTGTGCCAAGTTTGTCCAGTGGTTCTGGAGAAAAAGTCAAATACATAGAGAGTTTACAGATGGACAGACAGACAGATAGATGGGGGCCAGACAAAAAGTGATCAGAATAGCTCACTTGAACTTTTAGCTAAGGTCAGCTGAAAAAGCAATGTTGTTCATTTCAGGGAAGCAGCCTGTTTCCGATCCCAATTTTCTTCAGAAATCAGTAAATACAGTAAAAAGAATAGCAATAAAAACTACAGTGATGATTTATTAAGCAAGAGCAAGCAGGTGAAGAGCAGCGAACCTCTAGGTACTTGCTTAATATGTATCAATACATCAAAGAAAGTTTGTAAAGATGATTTTAAAAAATGTCAAGATGATTATGATTATTAGTGCTTTAAATATATATAATATTATGTTTATTAAATAGATGTCTAAATGCACATTCATGCAATTAATAAACAATATTCTTAAGCAGTGATGGAAACAAATTTCAAATACTAACTTTCTATGCAAGTCCTCACAAAATGATTCAATTCAAATTCATATAATTTTTTTAATTACAGAAAGAGATGATGGGTTTGAAAATTTTTATGCTAAAAAATATGGTATGTGCAGTTGTTATTTCTCCAATATTTGAATCGATAAATATTATGAAGTATTGTTGCAAGCTGCAGTTCAATGGTCTATTTTTAAATAGTATGATAATGAATGCAATACACCACAATTTATTATAAAAATGAAATTAACTAAATGAAAAGACACTAGATATATAAAAATTGAATGTAAAGAAGAATGATACAAAATGGTTTTGATGAACATATTTTATTTTGATGAACTATTTACAGACAGGAAGACAAATACTTATGGAGATGAGCTGGACAGTGATTAGAGAGTGCAGAAGTGTAACAGAGGACTCAGTAGAACTAATACAGGGCATTGACTGCGAGATAATGGAATTCCTACCTGTGTCTGTACTAATGCTGTGGTGTGTGTCGGGAGAAAATCATTAGAATGCTGTGGTGTGTGTTGGAAGAAAAATCATTAAAATTCTTTTGACAGAATTGAAGGACATGTATTTAGAAAGAAATTTTTTAGCATAAAAACAAGAACACTACTATTTAAGCTTGGTATCCCCTCACGGCTGGAATTTTTTTCAAATGTTTTTTCAATAAAGTTCATCTTTTTATTGACATGTTCTAATGTTAATTTGATTTATGCACACTCGATTATGTCCAAAATACATTTATGTAATAATAATAAAGTTATATATATAATAATTCACAGGAATAGGGTGAACTACTCAATCTCATTAAAATCTGATCCTTGATCCGCTCCTTATTATTTATTGTTGCTACATGAGTAAAATAAGGAGCGGATCGAGGATCTGATTTTAATAAGATTGGTGAACTACTTGCAACAATGGTTATAACTATATATGCAAAGTGCAAAGGAGGTTAAAAACTGGTTCTTAAACTTTTATTTAAAGTTAGGATGTAGAATTTCAATAATGTACAAAAACAAATGTACAGAGGTCTGTACATGTTTTCCTTAATATTAAATCTAATTTTTTTCATCTGAAATTAAACAATTAAATATTAGATACACGTGTCAGGGAATAGACATTTTGCGCATGGTAATATACATCATTCTTTTATTAGAATTTTAAATCAATGATATTAAAAGTCAAAGAGTACCTCCAAAGTATATTGAAAACGATGTTTAAAAATCTTAAAGTTCTGAATCTTTAGTCTTATATTCATAGACAGAGTCTCCATGTAAATCTGTTAATTTTCCGAGAGCATATTCTCTCCTTTTCTTTTTATATAATCTGAAAAAAATAAATAAAGTGAAAGTGGTTTAAATTATCATTTTATCAAAACCGGGCTCCATTGTAAAATAGTTGAATGTTAAAAGGTATAGCCTGTTCAGTTATGAGATGGTAAATCAACTTTATAAAACACTAAATAATACATTGTTAGAAACTTTACCTATACAATACAACAGCAATTATCAGGATGATAATGACGACCAGCACCACAACACAGATAGTGATGACGTAGTAATGACGCGAGCTCTCCTCTAACTTGTCGTCCATCTTAGAAACCGATCCAAGGGGAGTACATTTAATGCCGCTTAGATTACCCCAGGTTCCATTAGAACAGTGGATATGTCCACCACCTGTCGTCTCATATCCGTAAAAACATGATAAGGTGGCGTTCGAACCTTCCAACGTGTTTGTAGCATTCCAAACACCCCTCTCAACTGATGGAAGGTCTTCACAGTTCTTAGCTAAAAATAAAGGCATCACATCAATTTTGTAGCAGAATAATTAATCTAATTACTGTATATTTAAATTCGAATGAGTATGACGCACATTGAGTCGATAATATAGTTGAAATTGAAGACAAACGAATATCATATAATGATTTGTGAAAGATAAAAAATACAAAGTTTTGATCGACTCTATTGAATATGACAGAGAGAATACGTCATAATATTGTTAAGTTCTTCTTTATGATTAATATTATAGACTGATACCGGTATTTTACAACACTAATGTTGAATTACTCGTATATAGCGGTTATCTACACAGTAATGTTTTCATCGAGTAAAGATCTTTATAACCCTTTTCCTCATGTTTACAAACGAATCTGTTTGAAGGCATAATTTCTGGAACCTTCAAACAATGGCAAAACTTTATGTTTATTCAATTGAAGAAAAACAGAAACAATATTTATGTCTTACTTTTAATAGAAGCTGCAAGTGAAGAATTAAAGATAACCAAAAGTTCCACGGTTTCTGTTGCAAACTCGACTGAATCTGTCAGGGTGAAATCAAATGCACACTCTCGGTTTGTCCCACACACCTCTGTAACTTCCGGGGGAAGGTTTGTGGGTAGAATAAATGTCGGTCGGAATCTCGGTAGTTGATAGTCACCAAAAGATTTTCCAGGTTCATAACTAAACAACGAAATATTCTCCGTAATTCTCCCTTGAATAAAAAAATAAAGCCTCTTTATTTATATAATATTTGTTCAACTTTGTAAGATCTACAATATGATAAAAAGATATTTGTTTGATCCATAAAGTAAGGGGAAAATAGTAGTGGGTTAGTAAAGAATTTCATAAATCGTTGTCATCGGACATTAGTACATTGTAAATTGGTATTATGTATCTTTTTATAAATAACTTTGAATTATTAATAAGGTTTTCTGGTCAGTGTGAGATATTGAACTTTTGATCTAGCCCTAATAATCGTAAAGTTTTGTTTATCATTTTACACGATATGCCAAAATCATAGTGAATCCTCTCCGAGGTTGAGTTTGTTAATAATATTTCCTCTGATGGCGTCCTCAGGTCATTATCTGGATTCTCATCGAAGTCACCAAGAAGACCCCTTAAGCTTCCTATAAACAAATAAACATGGAATAATACATGTATAGATTAACATACAATTTAATATCAAAAATTATTTTAGATCCAAGAAACCATTTTTATTACGCTAAAATGTTTACGATAGAGTCCAATAAAGTTTACCTTATTGTATACCTTATTGTATAGTTAACAATAAGACAAATAGCATGTACTACGTTGTGTTCACTGAATTATACCGTATTGCTGGATGCAACAAGACAATACTAACCAGCAAGTGTTTTATTTCCAACAACAGGGAGTATACTCAGCACTGCAGGGTTCGCTATGGCTCTGAACGCGATTCCAATCTCAGTAAAAGACACTATGAACTCCTTTTTCGTCGTGTTAAGATTGGGCTGATTGGATGTCATTTGCACGACGAATATACCTATGTAATATTAATAACAGACATAAAAACTCAGCAAAACCATCAACAAAATTGAGGAACAACCGTGCGACCTAAAGAAATACAAAATTATAAGTTTTTTAAACGGTAAAATAATCTTTAACATGCGAACGTATTGAAGTCAGTATGTTACCTGGGAATCGATGGACAGTTGATTCATCAAAGTCAATTATATCCCCGTTAACTAACAGGTCTGCTGTTCTGATAGAGTTCAGACGAACTTCAACAACATCAGAACCAGAGGTGCTGAAATGTCGAGACACGAATGCGGTACACACACTTGCATCCACCAAATCCCCTATAATATGCAAAAAAAAGAAGAAGAAAAAAAGGAATAAGCCAGGGATACATGTATTATGAATACCGTAATACAATATGTTGTAAGTATTGTTTATGATTTTGAGTACCATTTTCTTTGCGGAACTGTTCAAATCTGATTTGGCTTTGAAAAGTTCCGTCTGTGGTTTTCAGGTACACGAATTCCCCAACACCATTGAATGTATAGCTGTATCCGTCTAAGGTGGTGATATGGGGGTCCCCGTTTGTCCTGGCTGGATTGGATATAAATTATGATTAAATATTTAAAAAGACTTTTTTATAGTTTATAATATAGCGCAAATCGTCCAGTGGAAACCCTTACATTGACACTTACCTGGCCTCGGAGGTTCGTAGTTGGCACAGGAGCTGAATTTCCTATGTTTGATGTACTGGGGACATAGAGTTCCGTTATTTTTGTCATCGCTAGGATCATTTTGTTCCTTCTGGGAATACCGACAACAGTGTAGAAAAGGGAGAACATCAAAGTAGAAATTGGAGAGATAGGGAAGAACTTCCGGTCCTCCAAGATAGTGGTACCTCTGTAGGCACCCTCCTTCTTTGAGTCGTGAATCAATCAGATTCATGTCCGCGTCATAACAGCACAGATTGTCGATCCCATTGGGCCTGGTCAGTGAAAATGCATAATAATGAACTGAAGTTTTTCATTAGAAAATGTTATTAAAAAGTGCTTGGTCTGATGTTTTTGATACAACAGTATTAATTAATTTTTTTATACAATATTTTCCATGCAAATATCTTAGAAAAATTGTAGACTTTCACCAGCAGAATCGGTCTCTGATATTGGATGGTTTCGTTACCCGATTGCTTGGGTGTATTCATTTCCCATGTATTACATCGTTTACATCACCAATAGCCTCCGAAAGATTTGTAAAATTATGCACATGGGTGATTATTGCTTTGCAAACATTTTTGTGAGCTAATATTACTTTTAACTAATGTCAAAGTTGTAATACAATCATATCCGCCTCAGCATCGGAAAGAATCTTCATAAGGGACAAATCACGTGTTACCCTGTTATGTACTTTTTAAAACTTGCTCTGTAAACAGACTCTGTGCAGTACATTAGTTTTTCACTGAAATAACTGCATTGTCAGTTATTTTACATACACCAAACTTAAAAAACCGTACCATTGTTTTACAACTTACATAAAATTTGGTACAAATCGGACCATGCAATTTGATGTGCGCTTTTTTGTATCAACAAATATCTCACCCAACTTGAGCCATTCGAATACAGTGGGTCGAATCTTTTCTGTATAAACAGTTATAAGTACGGTTTCTGTTGAACATGTTGCAATCCGGATCCGGTTGGAATCGCACAATATCCAAGAAAGCTTGGTCTAACGTGCAAGGACATGGTTGAACGTCTTCAGCAGTCCTCGATGGTAACTGTGCCTCAGAATACAACCAGCTTTGACAGAATTGTTTTGCTTCGCCTTTCGTTACTGCTAGTGGAAACACGTCGGACCAAATTCCTCGGAAGAACCTATACGTTTAAATAACGACATTGTATATTTATGATAGCCCATTATTTGCTGCTTCAACTGGCATCCCTGCGAATGTTATTGTCATTTAAATTTAGACCACGTACGCGTGGTTTTATTTGATTTTTACAATTAAACCTCTTGTTTATAGTCTATTTCCTGGAATCTAGGTACCTGAAGTCAAATATAAAATCTAAACGTTTATTTATTTTAAACTTTATCTTCATCAATTGGTGGATAAAATGTGTTCTAGAAATAAAAGTGATAGTAGAGAAAATATACGGTTTTATTTTGCTGTTGCGACAATTAACATGCTTACTAGTATAAGAGATCCCCCTAAGGATTAATTTTCGATCCGCGCCTGACCTAGTAATAGCATCAATAGTGAAACATACTTTACTATTTTATGCAAAATGTTCCTTGAGAATGACTCGATATACTAAGTTTTTAAACAAAACAGACACACATTCTTCTTTTAAAAAACCATGGTATTGCACACCAAAATCATCAAACAAGGCTATGATTTTTCAACCAGGTGTAGAGTTGTTGAACACGAACATTAACACTGTTCTGAAAATCATCGTTTAGTTTAAATAACCGCTCGATGATGAAATAAGACATATCTGATAGATTCATGTTTTAACATAAATCAAAGTAGGATATGATATGAAAAACGACCAGTACTAACGTATTTTGAGAATATCATCCGAACACTTATTCTTCCGCTCGAAATTTCACAGGAACTGAACAAATCTCGAGGAAGTCTCGTGAACATTCATTCGAGCACCCCTGGATTTATTACATACTTAGCAACGATAAAGAAAACATTCCAAACACATTCGCAGGGGTGAGTGGTATTAGCTAACATTACACTAGAACATCAAAAAACCACCCAAAATTAAAAAAAAAACAACCAAAAAACAATACCCCCCCCAAAAAAAAACACGATTAAACACCATCCAATTAGAGAGCTCTAAATCAAAATAAGACAAGGAAAAACTCACTGATTATTTTTTCGAGTTGCAGCAGTGACTCTGATGGCCATAGCGTAATTATTAGCAGGATCTGGCAAGGGAAATTCTGTTGTATTTTGAAGACGCTTTACGCCTTTTTTACGAATATCAATCATCCATTTTAGACGACTTTCAACTTTCTACAAGAATGTTTGGTATTAATAATATGAGATATTACGAAATACAACAATGCTTCCGCTATTAATGCTATAATGACACCCTGTTCCGATTTACCATTAGGTAGAGCAGGTCTATATCAACAAGATCATCCTCATGTAACTCCGCAACATCCGGGTCCCAAGAGATTTTTTGTAGTCCAGAGAACCAATCAAAAGCGTTGTGTCTCTGGACTTGATGTTTGCAGTCGGCAGGATTCACTGAAAAACACGACGTTTTCAGGTTTTATGGTGCATGTTTTTTTTCATTTATTGGAAAATGAATATATTTTTATAAAAAGAAAAAAAAATATGAAGAAACTATTAAACTTAACGTAATTTATTTTTATAAGCGTGCTCAAAGTATTTTCTGTTTGGATCGATTAATAAGTGTAATCAACATGGCGTTTGTATGCCTTTGATATTTGAATAAGTGAATTTTATCTACAGATATTTTTCCAACAAGTAATACACAAATAACACCGTTATGCGTTGAAAGGGAGAAGACGAGCACTTACAAACCATGTAAAGGCCTTGAAATATACGACTGTCCCCCTCTTGGTTCGCGATTTCAACCTTTACAGGGGTATCCCCAGTGTGACTAAACAAAGGTGTGATGCAGGCTAAAGCCAAGTCTGATTTTCTCTCGCATTCCTTTTGAGGTGATCCAGAGAACGTCACCTTAATTGTAGCATTTGGTTCTATACATGGACCACTGATGATCAAATACTGGCCTCCCAGCATCGGCCCATAGCGTGGAACGATTGTTAAATTTCCTTTAATTGAGTAAGGAAAACAATCAATAGAAAAAGAAAACTATTTTATTCAAAATAATCTGTTTTTTAAAAACCTTTCTTAACCCAATAAGCACCCTACTGTTTCACCCCTGCGAATGTGTTTGGGATGTTTTCTTTATCGTTGCTAAGTATGTAATAAGTCCAGAGGTGCTCGAATGAAAGTTCACGAGACTTCCCCGAGATTTGTTCAGTTCCTGTGAATTTTCGAGCGGAAGTATAATTGTTAGGATAATATTCTCAAATAACGTAAGTACTGGTTGTTTTTCATATCATATCCTACCTTGATTTATGTTAAAACATGAAATAATATTAAGATATCATCTAGCGGTTATTTAAACTAAACGATGATATTCAGAACAAAGTTATCGTTCGTGTTCAACCACTCTACACGGTACCTATATTCTTGGAAATAGACTTTAAAGACGAGGCACGATTTTTACTGCGAAACTGAAAGGGTCAAATAAAATCACGCGTACGTGGTCTAAATTCAAATGACAATAACATTCGCAGGGTTGTGTTTTATAAAATAAAAATTCCAGAATTAAAAATATGCAATATCTAATTATCTAAGAGAATTGCCTCTATATATGTGTACTTATACCCTTAAAGTTGGAGAAATGCGTCATCATAACTGTATAACTAGATGAAATTTTTTTAAAGTTTAATAATATCTAATAAAAAGTAATTTTTGGAAAAAAATCTGTAGTTTCATATGATGAATGCAAAACTTTGACATTGAAATGTCTAATATAATATACCCTTTGTATTACATCCTCCATCACTGATATCACTTGCATCAATCCTAAACGCGAATTTTCCGGGTATATCTACATTTGATTCCTTATCAACATTTACGATATCAGGACTGCGTGAAGCGTTGACTGTAAAAGATACGATTCCATCTCCAGCATTAAACCCAACCTAAAAATGTAATGTGATTTATAAGAATACAAAGTGTTATTGATACTGCATGAGTGCATAATATCCCCCGTATATTGAACTAAACGTGTGATAAATAAAATAAATCTTTTAAAATCTTCTTCTCAAAAACCAATTGGCCAGAAAAGCTGTAACTTGGGTAGAAGCATTCTTAGGTTAAGTAGATTCAAGTTTGTTAAAACCATTCTCCCCGGGGATAAAATGAAGCTTCAACGGGAAATGGGTGTTTTTGGTGAATTTTTAATGTAAGATTATTCTAAAAAGCTCAAATGCTATAATATTCTATGCAGGCATCTTGACATTTGTTTCTTCTCAATTGTAAATTCTCAATCAACTGTGGGGCCACACAAAGAGTTCAACGTTTGATGTAGGTTTATATTTATATGAATTGTTGATATTCTTGATCTTGATCTTTCTGAAATATGTAATGCTTTATGAGTAATATGACTGTGAAATCATCCAGTTACAAAAGGAGCTTAATGTTAGGCATAAGAATATTTTGAGAAAAATTTTGAAAATCTTTTTATAAAGGATATATTTTACTACATTGTTCAGATATTTTGTATATGACTTCATAAGGCTGCTTTTGTCATGGTTGTCATTGCTCAGTAGCGAAGTGGCCCATGGGCCTCTAGTTATAAATAGATTATTGGAACTGTATATAAATACCTGAGCAGGGGTTCCCCCTAACCCAGTGGCACTTTCTCCTCCACTTGCTTTCCCAGTTGTCCATTGTATGTCTTCATAGTTGTATATTGTGAAGGAATGCTGGCCGTTTGTGATCAAGACTGCTTGAAACGTGTTGGTCTTATATAACATAAATATAAAACAAAGAATTTAGATTTCAATAAATGCTTCGGGGGTAAATTTCGATACCAAAACATTATTATACCATATTGTATATGCTATAATACACATCTGTTGTATTTCATTTTTACCTTAGAGCATCCTTCATCAGAACATCCATAAAACGCAACCCGATCCCACGTGGCGATAAATACCCATGATGCCTTGAATCTAAAAAAGTTGGGGTAGTTGTTTGTAACTTCCTTTGTAGCCCTGTCCAACAAAACAGCATCGGTGGTTTCTCTGTACCACACTGTCCCACCTCGTGTTGTATCAATGTCAGCCCAAAATGCAGCTATCATTCTCGCATCATTGGCAATAGGAAATGGGTCTGGTGTAAATGTGCTCACCCCTTGTAGAAAGGAAATAACTCCGTTTGTGCTCACCTGTCGATATACGGTGATTTTTTCTTCAAGTTAAACGTCTTTATTGTAAACGCCAGTGTTAAAAGTTCAATTCGTGAAAATGTTGAAAACAGTCGATTAAAATTTTAATATATATATTTTTAAGCATTATAAAACATCTGATAGAAGAAATAACAGGAAATTATATGACATCAGTTCTCATCCAAAGCATGCAATCCACGCCAGTGAGTGGAGGATACAATGTATATTCACTATATGGCTAATAGAGCTTGACCGTCAGACCAAGGCCACTAACAAAAGAGGCATAATTTTAAAAATTTGGTTGATTTTTCCTCCTCTGTGGTGCTATGTAGTTCATAAAGTTCTACGTGCTTACATCTCTATTTGCTAAATGTAGCGGGATAAAGGGAAAAACTCTTCTATTTAGAATGTTTTTATCAAAAATTTATGGATCCTCTGAATTAGGAATCTGAAAAAGGTATAGCGTATTTTTTTAATATACAATTTCGCCTACAATATAGCGCTTTTGCAAACATCAAACATTTTTAATATTATACCAAATTTAGTTAAAATATAATCAAAGAAACGCAAATTACAAAATAATCAGGCTTAAAATAAAAAAGTGAAGAAAAAAAATCATAAACTGTGCCCAGATTGCGACACGTACCCGTATCTATTTTTAGTAAAACGTACTTTCCGTTTAATTACCGGTGAAGGCGAAAGGCGCCATACCTCTTTCAACATTTATTTACTACAAAGACTAAAATTTGTGATTTTAAGTTTAACAGTTCACGAGAAGAGGCAGAAAATATTGAAAATTTGGCGACCGACACAGGAACCAAGACCTAACGATTAATGGCCAATGAAATAGTTCATCTGCATGCCGCACATGGCTTATCATGTTTACATGACGCTGATTAGATGCTTCAGTGACACTAATTGAATCAAAAGAGACATGCATTTCAGCTACATTTATAAGTCTAGAGTTTCGTTTTGAAAAATAGTTAAATGACATATTGACGTTATGGAAAGACCAACAATTTTCAAATATGACAATGACTAGACCGTCGAATAAAAGAAATGCTTCCTCAGTGCATATCGCCTTTCAATTTTACTTTTGTTATTCGAATATTGTATCATTATTCAAATGTCGGCCGTCGACGAATAGTGGAATATACATGTACATGGTTTAAATTTTTTATACATATAAAACAATGATCTACATAAAATGTTCTACTTACAAACAATTTTGAATGCTGGTGATTAAAAAACGGAAAGAGAGTTGAAATGGGGATCGGTGGTGAGCTACCGTCGTCATTTTTGCTCAAAGCCTCGTCTCCAGCTTGGTCTCCAAATGGATAAAGGTCTTTTAACGTTAGTCCTAATGCTGGTCCGACAATAGCTGTATCAGACAACGCAACAATCAAAATTATCCACATGTCTTAAATCAAATATAGAACTTGTATTTACGGGAACTAAACGTGCTCAAGGTGTCAAATTTCTCCAGGTACTCATCTCCAAATCATTTGTCGATCGTAGTATTGACCTTGACATTGGACAGAAGGCAACGTTTTAATTGTTAATAACTTGCAAGTTGCTTGCACTTAATGTCAAACATAAAGAAGGGAAATTGTCTTAATTTATAGAGTTGTCGACAAATTTGTTCTTACAAAAACCTCACAAGTCAGGATGTATAAAAATCCCTACTTTCCTTTCGATTACGTCTGCTTGAGTCATATAGTAAGCCTTGATTTGAAATCTTTTATGCTGTCACCTACTTCATCGACAATTCATTATGCACAGAGTCTTGTGCACAATTGACATCGCTATTCATTACCTTTTTCAACTGTAACGTTTTTTAAATCTTAACAGGCAGTTTTCTTTTCAGTTTTGCAGTAAAAGGCACGAAGAATTTTAAGGACGTAGACTTTGTCATTTTTTTTAGATAAATAAATAAAAAATAAATAAATAAATATTTCAATATTATTTATTGTCAGCATATGAAATAGTTTCAAACAAGTCAACAATTGTTGACAATGAAATGTGATGCATTGTTTTAAAATCAGAAGTCCGAAGGAGAGCTGGGAACAATCGACTTACCCCCAGTCAACTCAACTGTTCTAGTTTTATATGTAGACATAAACTTTCTTTACCCAATGAAAAATTCTTGAAGGGTAAATTCAAAGACAGAAATTTCGAAGATCTTAACATGGTAATAAAATATGGAACGCCAAATTAACATATATTCAAATATTTGTACCTATCTTCAAATAATTGTACCCATCTTCAATTAATTGTACCTATCTTCAAATCATTTGAAGATAGCTACAATTGCATTAAAGATAGGTACAATTATTTGAAGATAGGTACAATTGAATTGAAGATAGGTGTAAATAATTATACCTATCTCTAAATAATTATGCCTAGGTACAAATGAATTATACCTAGGTACAAATGAATTATACCTATCTTCAATTCAATTAAAGATAGGTTCAATTGAATTATGCCTATCTCTAATTCATTTGAAGATAGGTAAAATTCATTTAAAAATAGGTACAATTGATTTGAAGACAGGTTCAATTCAGACATATCTACAAATGATTTGAAGATAGGTACAATTCAATTATACCTAGGTTCAATTCGTTTTGTGTATTGTTGAAAATAATGAACGCTCCCTTGAAGACATCATGTTTCAACATGGAGGGAAACGAGGGAAGCACCAACAACGAAGATGAAAGAAGGTAAATAAAGGTAAATTCAAAATTATATATATATATATATATCTATATATCTGTGTGTGTGTGCAATATATTTGCAAAAGGCATCATTTATGTATACCCGAATACCCCAAAAGTGACGGCGTTAGGGTAGTGACGTAGTTAGGGTCACTTATATACCTAAATAAAAAACTGGCTTTATTTTTTTCAATAATTTTTATCAAAGAATGTATAATTCAGTTGATAATCACTCTATTTATTAATGTGGTAACAATTATTATGATTATTATTTTCGCGCCAGTTGTGACGTAACGGAAATGACGTACTATACAGGGAGTATTCATTATTGCCAATATTTTAGTAATTGAAGATAGGTTCAATTCAATTGTACCTATCTGTACCTATCTTCAATTCATTGCATTTGTACCTATCTTGAAATGAATTAAAGATAGGTATAATTGAATTGTACCTCTCTCTAATTCAATTTGAAGATAGGTACAATTGAATTGAAGATAAGTACAACTGAATTGAAGATAGGTACAATTATTTGAAGATAGGTACAAATATTTGAATATATGTTAATTTGGCGTTCCATAATAAAACAGCATATAAGTCAAAATTTTGAGGGTAGTTGCGGCTTACTGGTACATGTAGAAGAGTGACAATAGTCGATTGCTAATATCAGTATTTGAACTTGGGTGTAAATAAAAATTTTTTAAAACACATTTTAACTTAGCCACAATATAGAAACCACTGAACATCATAAAATGAACACCAATCATCACATGTATGAATTATGTTGGTAAATATCTTATACGACGTCAAGGTGCATGTGACGTTGTGAGATATTTACCAACACCATTCAAAGAGGATACCCTCTGGTGGAATGGACCAGAATGGTTAATGGAACCCCAAAAATGGCCTGTATGGGATGGGCCAACAAAGGCAATATTATGTTCCACAAGCACAGAAGAAGAGAGTGATATGAGTCATCAAACGAAGGTTCAAGATACTGTAGACATCAAGACTGAAAGTATACAGTCAATACTGAAACTTGAAGATAAGAGTTCACTCATGAAGTTAGTCAGAGTTCTTGCATACATAAGAAGATTCATTCACAACTGCAGACATTCTAGTGAAAAGAGAGCAGGATTTCTCAGTAAACAAGAGTTAGGTGAAGTTATTAGACTGCTCATACAAGATGTACAGAGAACAGAGTTTACAAAAGAAATGGAATATCTGAAACATCCATCTGGAAGGAAACCAACATTGATCCAGCAACTGAAACTGTTCCTCGATAACGAAGGATTTTTAAGGTGCGGAGGAAGAATTCACAATGCGCCACTGATGGATAAAACAAAATTTCCATACCTTCTTCCAACATATCATCGATTGACGCATTTTATTATTGTTGATACATACAACAAACATGCCCATGCCAGTTTGAATTCAACAATTACCTTACTCCATGAACAATATTGGATACCGAGGATTCGACAACGTGTGAAAGGAATTCTTAGAGGATGTATCAGCTGTAGAAAGGTCATTGGAAAGTCTTATCAATCTCCAGAACCCCCTCCGCTACCAAAGGACCGTCTACAGATGAAACCTCCATTTACCGTGACAGGCATAGATTTTGCAGGACCCCTTTATGTCAAGGATAAATTGGGAGAAGACTCTAAAGCATATATATGCCTTTTTACCTGTGCCTCAACTCGAGCCTTACACCTAGAGCTAGTACCAAACCTAACACAGAGCTCATTTCTTCTTGCATTCAGAAGATTTATCAGTAGGAGATCACTGCCTAGTATCATGATCTCAGATAATGCGACAACCTTTCAATCTGCATCCAAGGAAATCATTAGATCATCACATGCAGAAAACCGTTAACGTACATCAAAAACTTGCTGAATATGGAGTACAATGGAAATTCATTCCAAGTCGAGCTCCATGGTATGGTGGATGGTGGGAGAGACTCATTGGATTGACAAAGACTTCATTACTGAAAGTTCTTGGACGCTCAAAGATAAATATGGAGACTCTTCACACCGTAGTAACGGAAATAGAAGCGATGCTGAATGACAGACCGCTGACTTATATTTCAACAGATCCGGAGGATTTGCAGCCACTTACACCATCTCAGTTGCTATATGGAAGAAGATTAACATCTCTTCCCTATTTGGATGAAGAGGATACCAACAATTATTCTCTATTAAATCACGAGAAAGCTAATCAATTTATGAAACAACAAATTCAGCTCCTACAAAACTTCTGGAACAGATGGAAGACGGAATATCTTACTTCTCTGAGACAATATCATCGCAGAACAGGAACAACATGTAATAAGATCAAGATTGGAGATGTCGTCCAAGTCCATGATGATTTCACAAAACGTATCAACTGGAAAATTGCTCTAGTGGTGGACCTCACAACTGGCAGAGATGGACTCACAAGATCCGCACTTTTACGTCTCAGCAACGGAACCATAACAAACCGTCCCATTACGAAGTTATATCCCTTGGAAGTTTGCGAATCAGAGCCAGATTTGAGGAGAAGTCAAAGACTTTCTAATTAATTTTTCAAACACAACGCGACCTACTATGAACTTTTAATATTTTTTGAATTGTGATTTTGTACATTTTGCGGCCCGGAGTATGTTGGTAAATATCTTATACGACGTCAAGGTGCATGTGACGTTGTGAGACATTGCTATTATGACGTCATCATAATATGACGTCATGGTAACGTTATGATAATATGTTTATGTTCAAATCAGTCTAGATAAACCAGTCAAAGTGTTCAGATGTGTTTTCGTTCTATCTGACTCAAACCACTATACAATCGCGACAAATGGTAAGTACGATATGCTTTGTCACAATCAAACCTCTCTAGGTAAAAAATATTCTTCAACTATTTTGTAAGCCAGTTAGAAAAATGTATTTTGCAGAGAAAGGGTACAATTCAAATCGAAAAAAATCACTGGTTTTTGTCGAAAATTATTCTTCAAGTATTTCTTATTTTTTTAAAAGTATTCTTTGAATATATCTTTGACATGTGCACATTTTACATACTCTTCGTAAATAAATAATGACGAATTATAAAGAAATGACATACACACGATTACACTAAAGGCAAAGGAATAGAATACATTCACAGTTCATCTTCCAGAACTTTGATTTTTTTGTGGAAGAAATGAAACTCAGAAAGAACACTGGAGAGATTATTTATGTCCTCTTTTTAACAATATAAAATAGACAAGGTATCACAAAATGTCAGTAAAATAACAAAAACGCATTTAATATTGGATGTATAATGTTTATATTTACATCTACCGAGTATGGTTCTCTGCATTTCTTATGGAAACTTATAGTTATTTCATGATCATAGCCCAGATAAATATTCTTTTCATGTTTCTAGCTAGTACAGATATCAAAACAATAGAAAATTATGATTCAGATATTTACCCTGATGTATATACAAAACTAAATAGACTTTTGTTTGTTTAAGTAGATGAATATCAGATAGATATCAGTCAGATATATAGTACATGTACATCAGATAGATTTCATACATATACATTGAACTCGACATGCGCCGTTCAAACAATATGGCAGCATATATCAAATATATATATATATGCCCGAAAACACAGTCAACATTTGTTTTGTTATATTAAGAAACAAACCAAAATTAAGAAAGTAATTGAAAACAGATCGCCATAATTTTCTCGGCTCAACAAAGAATTCACGAATTCAATTCTGTGCAAAGTTCATTTCCAAAATATCCTCAGCATCAAACGGTCACTGGTGATATTCTGCCGACCGAAAGAATTAATATACAGATGTTCTACCTGATTTTACTTCACAGTAATTCGCAAATCCTTATATCCGTTATGATAGCAAACCGTCGCATTGCGCGTCCGTTGTTTACTTGCCTTGACTGACTGTCTATTATGACGTCACCTTGTTTTGGAGTCGCGAAGAGTTATTTACGTCATCGTTTACGAATCAACTAATCAGAGGCGATTATTTGAAATAGAGGGAATGTTCTCTAGATATTATTCCTAGCCAGTCAATATCAAAAAAATATTGACCGGTCAATATTTTTCGGACGAGCAATTATTACAATTATTGACTATTATACATATATTACATGGCTTCGAGGGCGACATACCAGAATATTTGCCCCGAGGTGACAGGAAAGCCCTGGAGTGTTATGTCGCCCGATGCCGAAGGCAGAGGGCGACATAACACTCCAGGGCTTTCCTGTCACCGAGGGACAAATATTCTGGTATTGTCGTCCAAGAAGACATGTAATATATGTTATATAACATTTTTAAACAAATCAAACTCGGGTTATCAACATATTTATTTAATTCACAAGGCAGAGGCAAATGTTTTTAAAACACTCACGCTTGAGTTTATCACTTTTGTCGTATTTGCCGAATTTTTCATTAATTAAACTATCGAGTTCATCTGAATTTAGATGAACAAACCGCAGACGTTGGCCTGACATGTTGAAAATTCGCGGATCTGTATAGTACGTTTGCTTAGCAACTGGCTCGTTGAATTTCGAACCCGACGTAATTAATATGCAGAATTCGTGCACGCGATGGTGATATTACAGTTTCGGGAGGGCAATATAACTATTTCCTGTGAAATATAACTGTTTCCGGGAGGGCACTATAACTGTTTCCGGTGTTATTCAGCAATTTTCAGGGCATAGTAATAAAATTATCTCATTTGTGACATAACGAGAAAACTTCTTCAAAAATGGTATATTCGTCTATATAGAGTTATATAGTGAGAATATACTACTGAATATAACAAATATATATATATGTCCGCTGCGTCGGACAGGATTTTTCTTTCTCGGGCTTGAAATCTTTAATACAAAGATGTAGCTGCCACGTTTCGATCCGGTGTTTATACATTTTTTAGTTTTTATATATTATTTAGTTTTTAGTTTAGTGGTAGTTTTAGGGTGTATTTCTTTCGTCAGTTCGGAATGCTCCGGACGTGTTCTACCCAATGAAGTGTACCAGAACTGTGTGCGGGCACAACCGGAATCGTGTTCGGCGCGCACCACGTTTTGAGGTAGTGCAGAAAGAAGAAAAATGGCGGCAACTGTGTTTATGTGTTCATCTTGTGGAATGTGTTTTGATAAAATGGGCTTATTCACGGCTCATAATTGCACAGGTAAACGCAGTATACAAATTATTTAAAATCATAAAATGTTATTATCTTATAAAGCGACATATTTCTGGATTGGATGTAAGAAAATGTGAATAAAAGCTTTATTTGTATTATCTCCCAAACATTGTTGTATAGTAGTTTATACATCGCAGTTTCGTCCTATTTATAAAGTGTATTCCATTGAGGATCTCCTGCAGCAGCTTATTTTAAGGCTTAATGAAAGTACAAACTGATTACACGGATGTGATTGATGGGTATTTTTTTTTCTTAGAAA
Organism: Magallana gigas; assembly: GCF_963853765.1. NCBI lineage: Eukaryota > Metazoa > Mollusca > Bivalvia > Ostreida > Ostreidae > Magallana > Magallana gigas. The sequence continues at coordinate 14,238,064 of NC_088854.1, forward strand.
TTATCGTCTCGATATTTTTTAACACGCTATCGAAACCTCAGGTGCCTTTTGGAGTTTCTGGAGGAGGAAATAATTTGAGTTATTCCTCACTTACTAATAAAACAGAATCCCAGGGTTGTGTTTACAAAAGAATATGGCTTAATTTAAAAATACTAATTATTCATTAGTTACTGATAAATTAAACAGTAAAATATACCTGTAGCAGGGCCTATGATACTTCAAAAAGAATGATTTGATATCAATTTTGCACCATTGATGACTTGTGAGACTTGAAATTTTTACGACTTTGTTGTAAGTTCTTTTGTAAAACAGGTCCCTGAACCTTTGTCGTATTCTCAACTGAGGAATTTTTTTTTTTGGGGGGGGGGGGGGGGGGGGAGGATTTAATCAATGTCAAAACATATTCACAAATTTTCCTTACTTACCAGCCCATAATTTCATCACATGGTTGAAAGTGAGCAAACACTGAGTTTTTATAAGATGGTCAATATTATTTGTATAGCTTAATCTTATTTTTAAATTTATCTAGGCAATAAAAGAAAACCTATTGGCATTGGAACTAGTGTTGAAGAGGCAGAGGACGTTGTATTAGAGATGAATACAACCCCACAAGAAAGAAGAAGAACTATGTTCGAATGCCAAAACTGTAAAAAGGTGTTTTACAGTATGGACATTTTTGCAAATCATGTCTGTGTCCAGGCTCAACCTAGCATTAAAGGTATCAATATATTAAATTTAAATTTAACAAAAAGTGACATCTCCATGTGAGTAAAGAATTCTCAAGCCGGATAATGCATCCCTACGAAAGCCTAGTGAGGTCAAATATGAATGTTAAAAAAAATAATAAAATGTCGTTATAACGAGATAAAAGTCGTTATAACGAGATAAAAAGTCGTTATAACGAGTTAAAAAGTCGTTATAACGAGATAAAAAGTCGTTATTACGACTTTTTAAAGTCGTTATAACGAGATAAAAAGTCGTATTAACGAGATAAAAAGTCGTTATTACGACTTTTTTAAGTCGTTTTAACGAGATAAAAAGTCGTTATAACGAGATAAAAGGTCGTTATAACGAGATAAAAAGTCGTTATTACGACTTTTTTAAGTCGTTATTACGAGATAAAAAGTCGTTATAACGAGATAAAATGTCGTTATAACGAGATAAAAAGTCGTTATTACGACTTTTTAAAGTCGTTATAACGAGTTTAAAAGTCGTTATAACGAGATAAAAAGTCGTTATAACGAAATAAAAAGTCGTTATAACGAGATAAAATGTCGTTATAACGAGATAAAAAGTCATTATTACGAGATAAAAAGTCGTTATAACGAGATAAAAAGTCGTTATTACGACTTTTAAAAGTCGTTTTAACGAGATAAAAGTCGTTATTACGACTTTTAAAAGTCGTATTAACGAGATAAAAAGTCGTTATTACGATCGATACTTTATAAAGAGGATAAAATACACAAATTGTCATATTATATACAAAAAAAGTCGTTATTACGACTTTTTAACTCGTTATTACGACTTTTCAAAGTCGTAATAACGACTTTTAATCTTGTTATAACGACATTTTATCTCGTTATAACGACTTTTTATCTCGTTAATACGACTTTTTATCTCGTTATAACGATTTTAAAAAGTCGTAATAACGACTTTTTATCTCGTTATAACGACTTTTTATCTCGTAATAACGACTTTTTAACTCGTTATAACGACTTTTAAAAGTCGTAATAACGACTTTTTATCTCGTTATAACGACTTTTTATCTCGTTATAACGACATTTTATCTCGTAATAACGACTTTTTATCTCGTTATAACGACTTTTTATCTCGTTATAACGACATTTTATTATTTTTTTTAACATTCATATTTGACCTCACTAGGCTTTCGTACATCCCGAACATACTAATAAGCAAAACAATACTTGTAATTGTTTCATATGCATAGCAAAATTACATAAACAAGGGAATTTTACTTTTATATAAAAGTTACACTGTCACAATTTTGATCTTTTGTCTCTGCAGAGGAATCAACAGCATCCAGCGCTTCAACTTCAGAAGGTCAAGATCAAGGTCAAGGTATGTTTTGGACCAGGCCAGCTACACTCCTTTTGATTGAAGAATACAAAAGTAGAATGGATTTGCTAAACAGTGGAAAGCTAAGAAAGAAATCAATGTGGGATCAAATAAGTAAAGTTTTAAGTGGTAAAGGACATAAAATGTCAGGTGCGCAATGCGAGGGGAGATGGAAAACCTTTTTGAGGGGATTAAAAAATGTGCATGACCATAACAAGAAATCGGGAAGGAATCCCAAATATCACCCATATGATAAAGAGTTGGCTTTCATGGCTGAAAAGCCAAACATTGCAGAGTCCTATGTTGTGTCCTCTGGTAGTGGTAATTCAAAAGCTTCAAAACCTATAGCTGCAAGTTTAACTGCAACTGATAACCAACAAAATTTAACTGAAAATGAGTCTGATGCAGAATCAGAAAATTCAAGTAGTAGCGCTTCTAAGAAAGTAAAAAAGGAATCTACTGAATATGAGCCAAAACCAAAGAGAAAAAGGTCAAATGAAGTTGTTGAAGTCCTTAAAAATTTCATGGACACCCAACAGAAAAGGTATGATGACGAGTGTCAAAGAAAGGAGAAAATGCACAATGAACGCATGGAAATCTTTGGCGGTTTCCTTGAGTTGCTTAAAAAAGGAGCCAATGATGCAAAAAAGTAGAATGGTTTAATTGTTCAAAACATAGAATACTGGCCTTATAGGGTGTATACCTATCCAATGCTGATTTGTTGTGATTTTTTTCCCTTCATACCGGTATTTGCTCAATTTTTTTTAACAGAACACATGATTACAAGTAAACTCTCAGTCTGTATATAGTGGTATGTAAAAATGGGATGCCAAATGTGATAATTAGAATCTTGAAACAACACACCCCCCCCCCAAACAAAAACAAAAAAAATTTTTTTGTTTCAACTGACGATTATTTGCATTAAAATCTATACTTTTCTGTAATACTTCCATAATTATATTTTTCTTGTTTGTATCAATAGCAAATGCATTTTGGTTTGGTTTCAAATTTTGTATGTCGCATGTATTATTGCAAATTTATGTTTTACAGATACTGATGTTTGCAAGATATGCATGGAAGATGAAAATAAAATTGAATGTGCATTTGTTGAGTGTGGCCACATGTTGGCATGTAGAAGTTGTGCCAGTAAACTAAAATCTTGTCCAGTATGCAGGTCTGAAATACAACAGGTTTTAAAACTGTACAAGCCATGAAATTTTAAGAGTACACGCACAATACAAGGACATGTTAACTGGAGTTACATTTAATATGTGTAAATGTACAATAGTTTAAACAAAATATGTTCTCACTTTGAAATTTAAAACAGATAACTATTAAAATTAAGAAATTCTCTATTTAAATTCACAGTTCATTATTTTTGTATGTGTCTATCTGGTAAAACATTTTAAAAAAGGAAGATTTTCCAGAACTGTAATTTTAAAATGTGAATTTAGAGTGTAATCAGTAATTGCATTATTGTTTGTGTTTTTTACAATGTGACAAGGCCAATTTGAAAACATTCTTGTGTACTTTACTTGTAGTTCAAGTTGTTCCATTGAAATGCTATTTTTTACTAGTCAAAATTGTCCTTGTACTTTTTCTGGCAGATTTGATTGTTCTGTTGATGATTTTTGTGATGCATCTGAGTGCCATTTTTACATTCTTTACGCATAATGTTTTTTGTTAGAGAAAATACTCGATTCCTTATTTTTAGGATTGTTAAAAATATACATTGTTTTTGTGATATCTTGGAGAAAATACTCGATGTCTTCTTTAGATAGATATTGTTTTTTGTTATATCAGAGAAAATACTCAATTTCTTACTGATACTTTTGTTTAATAAAAACTATGGTACATATACAATACATTGTTCTTTGTTGAAAATTTTCACTTTGATTAAAAGTTAATTAACTTAGTCTTTGTTTTCATGCTCAAGTGTTATTAAAAAAAATCAATAATCTAATCTTTAGACTAGATCGTACATGTCATTATTATATACAGGGTTATTTTTGCCCATCTTTTTTTCACCCAATATTACTAAAGCATGTTTTATCAGTTTCAAATATGCCTATAGTCAATTTTCACTATATAATGTTTGTAATCTTTTTTAATATGACCCTTTTAAAATTCACCCATCAACTGTGAGCAAAAATTTCCTTGTATACAGTAATCATATTAAGAGTTTAAATCGGCATGGATTAATGATGCTTTAATGAGTTTTTCCAAACAACACATAAATGTTACAAAATTATGTCTTTGTAATTTAAAAGTACATTATTTTGCAATTACATGACACGCCCGGGCAAGAAAGAAATCTTTAAAAAGGTTCAAACACTTCTTAAGTTCAAAGACTGTTTGCAATATTATCGCGTTTGGCATTTGCTTCAGCATTTCCACCTGCCTGATTTCTCGGCAGAGGATTATAATTTACCGCATTATCATCTTCGAAGTAGTCTATCATTTCATCTTCGTTCAGAATACAAATATTGTGTAGAATGCAGCAAACAATAATTAAGTCAACAGCAGTTTCAACTTTGTGAGTGTCTACATATTGTAATCTTCGAAATCTACCTTTGTACACACCAAATGCACGCTCAACTGTTACTCGGGTAGTTGACAGGCATGTATTATAGTGGCGTTGAGTTGGGGTTAAATGTCCATTATCTCTGTAAGGGGTCAATAGCCAATTCCTGAGAGGATATGCAGCATCCCCTATAATGTGAGCATCACCACACCTCGCGGGTCCATTTTCCCAGAGATCAGATGTTCTCAGCACCCTTGCATCATGACAACTGCCAACGCTACCTGCAACAACATGTGTGAACCGCATATCTTCCCTACATACTGCCTGCAAAATCACAGAGTGGTACCCTTTTCGATTGACATATTTCGGGTGTTGCTTTGGTGCTTTTATTTTTATATGTGTACCGTCAATAGCACCTAACACACCTGGGAAGTTAGCTTTCCTTTCAAAACCATCTAAAACTTCTTGCCTGTGAACTCCTTCTTGGGGCCACGTAATGAACTTTGTTTTTAAGTAAGTCAAGAAAACATGAAAAACACGATTTCTACATCGTACCACAGAAACTTCAGCAATATCAAATCTGTCGGCAATACGGTTTAGTGTTTCTTGGCTTGCAACGTACCATAATACGATTAGAAGTTGCTTGAAAATAGGTATATGCTCTCTGCCTCCTGTCCAACTTGGAAGAAGCACTTGATACATCTGAATATTTTCACAAATAGTTTCAAAGGTTGTTCTTGTCACTCTAAAGAAACGTTTAAAATCATCCAAAAGGTACTGAGGTACTACTTCATCCACGTATCCACTTATCTTAATTTTCTCCTGGCGGGCACTGAAAGAAAAGGTAAACTAGAGGTAAAAATGTTATTATTTTTTCAAGTAGTTGCTAGGTTCTAAAATATAAAATTTGAGTATAGTTGTTGTTTTGTACATTCACTTTCTAACCTACTATAGGCCTACATGTTTTAGTTGTGTATAAATAATCTTTTATTTTCAGTTTCGGTTAATTTATTATCATTTTTGAAGAATGCAAAAATGGGAGGGGGGGGGGGGGGGGCTCAACCAACTCCCCCCCCCCCCCCCCCCCCTTTTCGAAAGGAGACAGTAACCCCCCACCCCCTCGAAATTACATCACCTAACAAAAACTCGCTTTATAGTTAAGGAACGCGCATTAATTAAAGAGTCATGCACTTACGTTGATGAAGCAACTATTGCGGTAATTGATTCAGCATCGTAGGTGTTTTGATTATCCTCATCGTCATCATCCAGTTCAGCGACGAGAAATAAAATCAATGTATTGTCCGCCATGATGTTTACCCGGAATATCCTCGTACATTTCATTGGTACAGTGCGAATAGGACGTTCGGGATGCGTTCCGGACAGACGAAAGAAATACACCCTTAGAGATGTTTTTCTTCTTTCATATGTAGTTTTTACTTTGTTTTGTTGAAGAAGGGACGGGTCGTCCCGAAAATTTGACAATATTTTACTTTATTGTTCGTGTCGTTGGTTATTATACCCCCCGCAAACGAAGTTTGGGGGGGGGGTATATAGGAATCACCTTGTCCGTCTGTCCGTCCGTCTGTTAGTCCGTCCGTCTGTCTGTGCAATCGTGTCTGTGCAATCGTGTCCGGTCCATATCTTTCTTATGGAGAAACATTGGAAGTTCTTACTTCATACAAAGATCGCTTATGACCTTAGGGTGTGTCATGACCTTGACCCAAGGTCATTCGGGCAAGGTCAAAGTCACTGGCAGAAAAAATACGAAATTCGTGTCCGGTCCATATCTTTCTTATGGAGAAACATTGGAAGTTCTTACTTCATACAAAGATTGCTTATGACCTAAAGGTGTGTCATGACCTTGACCCAAGGTCATTCGGGCAAGTTCATGGTCACTGGCAGAAAACATACAAAAATTCGTGTCCGGTCCATATCTTTCTAATGGAGAAACATTTGAAGTTCTTACTTCACACAAAGATTGCTTATGACCTAAGGGTGTGTCATGACCTTGACCCAAGGTCATTAGGGCAAGGTCAAGGTCACTGGCAGAAAAAGTGCAAAATTTGTGTCCGGCCCATATCTTTCTTATGGAGAAACATTTGAAATTCTTAATTCATACAAAGATTGCTAATGACCTATGGGTGTGTCATGACCTTGATCCAAGGTCATTTGGGCAAGGTCGTTGGGAAAAATAGTGCAAAATTCGTGTCCGGTCATTATCTTTCTTATGGAGAAGCATTGAATGTTCTAACTTCACACAAATATTGCTTAGGACCAAAGGGTGTGTCATGACCTTGACCCAAGGTCATTTGGGCAAGGTCAAGGTCACTGGCAGAAAAAGTGCAAAATTTGTGTCCGGTCATTATCTTTCTTATGGAGAAGCATTGAATGTTCTTACTTCACACAAATATTGCTTATGACCAACAGTTTTAAAAAAAAATAGAGCAGTTGTTATTTAAAGAAAATAGACGGTGAAATAGATTCATCCAATATTTTCTATAACTGGAAAAATACACGCATTATGATTTTTATCTTAGCGGGGGTATCACAGTACCTCTAGTTTTTAGTACTTTTTTATATCTCATCCTATAACCGTGTATCTTTTGATCTGACACTATAGATAACGAGTGTTGTTGGTTTGTCAGTGCTATATATATATATATATATATATATATATATATATATATATATATATATATATATATTTATGTGTGTGTGTGTGTGTGTGTGTGTGTGTGTGTGTGTGTGTGTGTGTAATATACAATATTAGAAGTACTCTCTTTACCCGAGGAGCTGGAGAAAACAGTGCCCCACGGAGACAGTATTCTAATCAAAATTATGCATTTCATTGCTGACAGTCCTTGAATACAGATGAACTGCAAAACCATTATGTCCAAATTCACATCTTTATAAAACAACCATAGTTCAGCATCAATAGATCCCCAGCTTAAAGAGGAGTCTACAGACTTCTTTAAATTGCACATCATAATCCAACCGACCTAAATTGTTACTAGCTGCCCCTTTTAATTGTTGACATATACCTCAAGAGTGAAATGGCTTGTAGTGGATGTTTTTCTAAGTATATTGAAGCATATATGAAAAAAAGCGTCCATCCATTGCGAGAAGTTTAAAATATTCGTTTCTTTTTTTTTTTGGTTTAACCTGAAAAACATCCCTCGAAAACAATATGATTTTGCATTTCTGCGCAAGGTTCTTGAAGCATGAACAAATTCGACATTCCAAATTTTGTCTTTAAGAGCTTGGGATACATGGGATCCCAGCATAGAAGTAACGCTGTTAAATGGGCTTGGCGTGTCAATATTATTTTCTAAATAATTTCCTGTACCTTGATTCATGTTGGTGGGAACATGTGACGACAACGCACTTGGTGCGTCCGGGATGGGGTTAACTATGGGCGGCATGTTGTGAGAAATCATCCCGCTCCGTGACATTCCTTGGCCTGCTTCAGTTGACGCCTGTGTCGCTGGTGTTGGAGGAGCCGCTGGTGTCGGAGGAGCCGCTTGTGTCGGAGGAGCAGTAATATTTAAGCTGTCTACAACGGGCTGTCTCACTTGACCTCCTCGACGATTTCCTCGACGACGTCGAGGCATCTTTTTTCAAAAAATAATTAAAATCAACTGATAATGGAAAAACACCGGTTTTTACTTATATTTTTAATTTTGATAAAAACCTTTTTTTTTAAATAAATGACATGTACATTATTCTAAAAAAAAATGTGAACACAAAAAAAGGGAAACAAGCTGTAGAACACATGCCGGTATTGTGATTATTATAGATATTCATTTGAAAACATGTAGTCAACATGTAGTCAATCCTCAATAAATTGCATTTTCTTACAATTATATGAATGAACATAAGTAAATTAATAAACAATGATAATAAACACTTTAAAACGGACAGTAAGTTTTTGATAATATATCAATCATTATTCATGTAAGACTTAATATAAAAAACTTTATTTTGAAAAAGCATTTTGTCTAATAATCATAGACTGAGTATCCATTTAGGTATGACAGTTTTCCAAAAGGATATTGAGTTGATTCTTGTCTCCTGTTGTTTTTATATAGTCTGAAAAATAATGTTGATTTTGTCATAAAAATATCTCGATCGAAAAAATTACTTATAATTGACTATGTGAAATAAATTGTATATAGGACCTAATTATTACTAGTAAATAACTAATTACGAACAGTAACCTCTAAAATTTTGATAGATTTCGGATAAAGATCTTACCTATAAAGTACAACAGCAATTATCACGATGATAATGACGACCAGCACCACAACACAGATAGTGATGACGTAGTTATGACGCGAGCTCCCTTCTATCTCGTTATCCGTCCTATCGGGAGAGGCTGACATTTCGATGCTTGCCGTCGGTTCTGTCATAAGTTCTATTGAAGTTGTTACCGCCTTTGTTGTCATTGTAGTAGAAATTGGTACTATTGGAATACATTTGATGTTGCTTAAGTTACCCCACGATCCATTATAGCACTGAATATTACCACTTTTGCCTGTCGCCTCATAGCCATGAAAGCATGATAAGGTGGCATTTGAACCTTCAAGCGTGTTTGTTGCATTCCAAACACCCCCAACAACAGATGGTAGATCTTCACAGCTCTTTACTATTACAAAAGAATACATTTATTTCCAAATTTAATGCTTATAAATACATTTCAATTTGGCTTCTTACATTTGCATTTAGATATAGCGACCAAGATAATTCAACAATTCTAACAATTATTATACATGTATCGTACCAGTACATTATCCTTTTTAATCCGAAAACGTTTGTGTGTGTGTGTGAGTGTGTGTGTTAGAATTAGCGGTGTCATTTCCCTTTTTATATGTTTGAAGAAATTCACTTTGCACTTTTCACTAAATAATGAGTGTAAATTAACTATACACAATTGAACTTCAGTGTATTGTCGCAACTGCAACTGCCAATCAATTAAAAACTTACATTTGATGAAAAATTACTATTTAACTCACTTTTACTAGAAGATGCAAGTGAAGAATTAAAGATAATCAACAGTTCCACAGTTTCTGTTGCAAATTCGACCGAATCTGTTAGGGTGAAATCAAATGCACACTCTCGGCTTGTCCCACACACCTCTACAACTTCCGGGGGAAGGTTTGTGGGTAGAATAAATGTCGGTCGGAATCTCGGTAGTTGATAGTCACTAAAAGATTTTCCAGGTTCATAACTAAACAACGAAATATCCCCCGTAATTCTCCCTGTAATAAAAATACCAAGACTTAGTGTGATCATAAAGTCAAGAACTTGTATATATGATGTATAAAAAAGCACTTTATAAGTCTTAATTGTTCCAAAAAGTTCAGATAATCATTTTACACGATAAGCCAAAATCATAGTGAATCGTCTCCGAGGTTGAGTTTGTTAATAATATTTCCTCTGATGGCTTCCTCAGGTCATTATCTGGATTCTCATCAAAATCGCCAAGAAGACCCCTCAGACTCCCTTTAAAAAATAAACATTTTAAAACTATACCCCCTGAAAACATCCGAGTAATCAAAACGTACATGGATTTATGAATAATGAACTATAATTATAACAAATGTCTTTCTGTTTTTCCACGACAAAGACAATACTAACCAGCGAGTGTTTTGTTTCCAACAACAGGGAGTATACTCAGCACTGCAGGGCTCGCTATGGCTCTGAACGCGATCCCAATCTCAGTAAAAGACACTATGAACTCCTTTTTCGTCGTGTTAAGATTGGGCTGATTGGATGTCATTTGCACGACGAATATACCTAGTTAATTATAAAATGAACAACACTAGATAATAGCCACATTATTAGTCAGTGTTTATGAGTTTAAAAGTAATTGTTACAAGTCTAGCATTTTAAAATATATAGTTTAATAAACATGCAAGGTAGCTTACGTTTTTGGACAGTTACCTGGGAATTGGTGAACATTTGATTCATCAAAGTCAATAACATCTCCGTTAACTAACAGGTCTGCTGTTCTGATAGAGTTTAGACGAACCTCAACAATATCAGACCCAGAGGTGCTGAAATGTCGGGACACGAATGCGGTACACACACTTGCATCCACCAAGTCACCTGTTATAATTTTTTTTAAATATTATTACCGTCTTCTAAAAGGCAATCACTGTTTAAATGTGTGAAAGAATTCCCAAAAGAGTTTCAATAGTGTTATTTTACTTATAGAATTTTTAGTAAAAATTATCTTTTATATTTTAAAATTATTGTAAATTAGAAATAATTTTCATTCATTTTACCATTTTCTTTACGAAACTGTTCAAATCTGATTTGGCTTTGAAAAGTTCCGTCCGTGGTTTTCATGTACACGAATTCCCCAACACCATTGAATGTATAGCTGTATCCGTCTAAGGTGGTGATATGGGGGTCACCGTTTGTCCTGGCTGCGTAGAAAATAATATTATTATATCATTAACAGGGCTGGATGGTTGTGGCCATGTTTAGACTTGTTAAATCTCATTTATAAGAAGAGCCCTGTATAAAGATATAGAAAAACACTAAAATCTTTTTTCTTTACTAAATAACAGTTTATAGCTTCACAAATCTTATCTAAAAATTTAATGTAGATCTTGACTTGTGGTTAGTTTGTGGACCACACTGCCTCCTTAACCCAAATTGTCAACAAAACACTTCTTCTACTGACACGTACCAGGCCTCGGGGGTTCGTAGTTGACACAGGAGCTGTATTTTCTTTGTTTGATGTATTGAGGACATAAATTGTTATTTGCATTAATAATGCCATCGCTAGGATCATTCTGTTCCTTCTGGGAATACCGACAACAGTGTAGAAATGGGAGAACATCAAAGTAGAAATTGGAGAGATAGGGAAGAACTTCCGGTCCCCCAAGATAGTGGTATCTCTGTACGGACCCTCCTTCTCTGAGTCGTGAATCAATCAGATTCTTGTCCGCGTCATAACAGCACAGATTGTCGATTCCATCGGGGCTGGTCAGTAAAAAGTTTAAGTGAATTGAAGTTAATTTACAAAATTTCACTACCATACCTTTGGACAAGGATAAGAAATATCTCACCCAGCTTGAGCCAATCGAATACAGTGCGCTGCATCTCGTCTGTGTAGACAGTTTCCAGTACGGGAAAATTGCGAGTTTCTGTTGAACATGTTGCAATCCGGATCCGGTTGGAATCGCACAATATCCAAGAGAGCTTGGTCTAACGTGCAAGGACATGGTTGAACATCATCAGATGGGAGTGGTGGCAACTTTGCTTCCGAATTTAACCAGTTTTTACATGATTGGTTTGCCTGGTCAAATGTTAAGGCTAACGGGAATATGTCTGACCAAATTCCTCTCTCAGACCTATAGTTTTATGTTAAATAAAATTGGATTTGAATGTAAAATCTATGATTAAAAAAATTCACTGCTTTTATATACATGTATTTTATAATCTCTACCAATCTTTCAAAATACTGTGGAATCATCATTGCTCGTGGGGGGCCAATGTTCGTGGTTTTCGTTGGTAACCCTTGCCCAGTAATTTACATCCCCATGAACGTATATACAAGCATTTGCTTAATATGTATTAAAATTATCTCGAACTTGCTACCAACAAAATTGCGTCTGCACGAACCAGGAAAATTTTGGCTTCCCATGAACATTGACCCCTACGAGTGAAAATGATTCCACAGTAATCTATAGATTCGTATGCGTTAGTTTTCTTCCAATCATACGAGGGGTGATCCAGGTCAAGAAACTAGTACATTCTTACCATTAAATTATACTTCTTATACTGATATTTAACATTTATTCTGGGGAGAAAACATGGAATTATTTTTACAGCGAGACTTCTGATCAGACGGTAAGTATAAAAATAAGGCAGGGTAGGTAACTCACTGATCAATTCTGATAGTTTCAGCCGTTACTCTTATTGCCATAGGATAACCATTTCCAGTCAAGTAGACCTCGGCTGAACCTTGTAGACGATCTACTGCTTCATTAAGAACATCTCTCTTCCATATTAAACGACGATCATTGTTTTCCTGAAGCAGTATATGGATATTGGTTATCATAAAATGATACAACACGAATATGCTTATATAATGTAATATTTACATTTTCAAGTGCCTTTATCTGTGATAACATACAAATCGATTTTGTACTATACAGTCCAATAAATTCAAATACTAGTAACGTGTTGTATGGGATCAAGCGGAGTTTTCATAATTAATATTCTAATATTTAATCGTACAATTGATGAAAACTATATGAATATAAGTAAAAAGGAATCATTCTTTGAATATAATGAGGTGTTGATTTCGTTCGGAGCTTGATCAAATCTATCACAAAGCCCTTCGGACATTAACCCTTCATGCTTTAATGGATTGGATCACGCCCCGACCAAAATTATGACCTCAAAATTTTAAAAGAGTTCCTTAAATATATCCATAATTGGTGATAACTTTATATCATTTTATATTAATGTTGTATGTAAGAAACTCTGGAATCAATTCTATGAATTGTAGAATTAGAAAATTTTTAAACTTCTGTAATGCTTTTTTAAAAATGTAATTAACATGTGTAGCAGTTTCATTTTA